>NW_016107504.1:3544773-3567111 GCF_001604975.1 Cebus imitator
TTCAACTTTTACTTCAGATTCAAGGACTACGTGTGCAGGTTTGTTACAAGGGTACTTTGCACAATGCTGAGGTTTAGGGCATGATCGAACCTGTCACCCAGGTAGTGATGATCATACTACTCAATAGGTAGCTTTTCAGCCCTTGCTATCCTCCTTCCCTTCCCTCTCTTATAGGCCCCATTATCTGTGATTTTTATCTTTTTTAATTTTTATTTTACTTTTATTTTTTTTTTTTCCGAGATAGATTCTCACTCTGGTGCCCAGGCTGGAGTGCAGTAGTGAGAACACAGTTCACTATAGCCTCGACCTCTTGGGCTCAAGTGATCCTTCTGTCTCAGCCTCTCAAGTAGCTGGGACTACAGGCACTAGCCATGACACCTAGCTAATTATTTTACTTTTTGTGGAGATGGGGTCTTTTCATGTTGCCCCGGTTGGTCTCAAACTCCTGAACTCAAGTGATCCTCCTGCCTCAGCCTCCCAAGTAGCTGGGACTACAGGCAAGAGCTATGACACCTAATTATTTTAGTTTTTGTAGAGATGGGGTCTTTCCATGTTGCCCAGGCTGGTCTTAAACTCCTGGGCACAAATGATTCTCCTACCAAAGAGCTGGAATTACAGGCATGAGCTACTATGCCTGGTTTGTTTTTCCTTGTCCATGTGTATCCAGTGTTTAGCTTCTGCTCACAAATGTGAACATGTGGTATTTGATTTTCTGTTTCTATGTTAGCTAGCTTACGGTAATGGCCTCCAGCTGCATCCATGTTGCTGTGAAGGGAGGGATTTCATTATTTTATGGCTGCACACTATTCCATGGTGTACACGTACCATATTTCCTTTATCCAGTCCACCACTGATAGGCAACTAGGTTGATTCCATGTCTTTACTATTGTGAATAGCGCTGCGAGGAATATATGGGTAGATGTATCTTTTTGGTAGAATGACTTCTTTTCCTTTGGGTATATACCCAGTAATGGGATACTGGGCTGAATGGTAGTTCTACTTTTAGTTCTTTGAGAACTCTCCAAGCTGCCTTCCACAGTGGATATAAACTAATTTACATTCCCACCAGCAGTGTTTATGCATTCCTTTTTCTCTACAGCCCCACCAGCATGTCATTTTTCAAGTTTTTAATAATAGCCATTCTGATTGGTATGAGGTGATATCTCATAGTGGTTTGTTGTTGTTGTTGTTGTTCTTTGAGACAGAGTCTCGCTCTGATGGCCAGGCTGGAGTACAGTGGCCTAATCTCAGCTCACTGCAAAGTCCTCTTCCTCGGTTCAAGTGATTCTCCTGCCTCAACCTCCCAAGTAGCTGGAACTATAGGCATGTGTCACCATGCCTGGCTAATTTTTATATTTTTGGTAGAGATGGGATTTTACCATGTTGGTCAGGCTGGTCTTGAACTCCTGACCTCAGGTGATCCACCTGCCTCAGCCTCCCAAAGTGCTGGGATTACAGCTGTGAGCCACCACACCCGGCATCATTGTGGTTTTGATTTACAATTCTCTAACTATTAGTGATAATGAGATTTTTTCATATGCTTGTTGGCTGCTTATATGCCTTCTTTTGGGAAGTGTCTGTTCACTCCCTTTGCCCACTTTTTAGTCAGGATATTTGTTTTTTGCTTGTTGATTTGTTTAAGTTTCTTATAGATTTGGGTTATTAGATCTTTGTTAGATGCATAGTTTGTGAATTTTTTTTTCCCATTCTGTATCTTATCTCTTTGCTATGTTGATAGTTTCTTTTGCTGTGCAGAAACTCTTTAGTTTAATTAGATCCCACTTATCAATTTTTGTTTTTGTTGTAGTTGCTTTTGAGGACTTAGGTATAAATTCCTTGCCAAGACCGACGTCAAGAAGGTATTTTCTGGGTTTTCTTTTAGGATTTTTATAGTTTGAGATCTTATATTTAAAAGTTTAATTCATCTTGAGTTAATTTTTATATATCGTGATAGGAAGGAGTACACTTTCATTCTTCTGCACATGGACAGCCAGTTTTCTCAGCGCCATTTATTTAATAGGGAGTCCTTTCCCCATTGTTTACTTTTGTTGACTTTGCTGAACATCAGATAGTTGTAGGTGTATGGCTTTATTTTTGTGTTCTCTATCCTATTCCTTTGGTCTTTGTATCTGTTTTTGTACCAGTACCATGCTGTTTTGGTTACTGTAGCCTTGTAGTGTAGTTTGAAGTCAGGTAATGTGGTGCCTCTGGGTTTGCTCTTTTTGCTTAGGATTACTTTGGCTATTTGGGCTCTTTTTTGGTTATGTATGAATTTTAGAATAGTTTTTTTCTAATTCTGTGATGAATGACTTTGGTAGTCTGATAGGAATAGTGCTAAATCTGTAGATTGCTTCAGATAGTATGGCCATTTGAAAGTTGTTGATTATTCTATCCATGAGAATCTAATATTTTTCCATTTGTTTGTATCAGCTATTATTTCTTTCAGTGTTTTGTAGTTCAGTTTCAGTTTCTTCCTGATTCATTCTTGGCGGGTTGTGTGTTTCCAGGAATCCATCCATTTTCTCTAGATTTTTCAATTTGTGGGCATAGAAGTGTTCATAGTAGTCTCTGAGGTTCTTTTGTATTTCTTTGGGATTAGTTGTAATGTCACATTTGTCATCTCTGATTGTGCTTATTTGGGTCTTCCCTCTTTTTTTCTTTGTTGATTAGCTATAAGTTTAGAGATCTTGTTTATCCTTTCAAAAACCACCTTTTTTTTTTTTTTTTTTTTTTTTTTTTTTTTTTTTTTTTTTTTTTTTTTTTTTTTTTTTTTTTTTTTTTTTTTTTTTCTTTTTTTGAGATGGAGTCTTGCTCTGTCGCCCAGGATGGAGTGCAGTGGCGCAATCTCAGCTCATTGCAACCTCCGCCTCCCAGATTCAAGCAATTCTCCTGCCTCAGCCTCCTGAGTAGCTGGGATTATGGGTGCCCGCCACCACGCCTGGCTAATTTTTGTATTTTTATTAGAGATGGGGTTTAACCATGTTGGCCAGGGTGGTCTTGATCTCTTGACCTCGTGATCCACCCACCTCAGCCTCCCAAAGTGCTGGGATTACAGTCATGAGCCACTGCACCTGGCCAATAACCAACTTTTTTTTTAAATTGATCCTTGGTATGGATTTTTTGGGTCTCAGTTTCATTCAGTTCTGCTCTGGTTTTAGTTATTTTTTTTTCTTCTGCATGCTTTGGAGTTAGTTCTTGTTTTCTACTTCCTCTAGGTACAACTTTAGCTTGTCAACTTGAGGTCTTTCTAACTTTTTGATGTATGCATTTAGCTCTATAAATTTTCATCTTAATACTATTTTTGCTGGATCCTGGAGATTTTCATATGTTGTTCCTATGTTTTTATTAATTTTGAAGAATTTTTTATTTCTGCCTTAATTTTCATGATTTATCCCCAAATCATTCAGGAACAGGTTGTTTAATTTCCATGTAATTGTGTGGTTTTGAGAGTTCTTCTTAGTGTTGATTTCTATTTTTATTACACTGTGGAACAAGAGTACACTTGGAATGATTTCAAGCTTTTTGAATTTATTGAGACTTATTTTATGGCCACACGTATGTTTGATCATAGAGTATGTTCCATGTGCATATGAGAAGAATGTTTATTCTGTAATTGGTGGGTGGAGTATTCTGTAGATGTCTATTAGGTCCAGTTGGTCAACTGTCAAATTTAAGTCCAAATTTCTTTGTTCATTTTCTGCCTTGATGATCTGTCTAACACCATAGTAGAGTATTGAAGTCCCTATTATTATTGTGGGCTGTGTAAGTCTTTTTGTAGGTTTTAGACTATGTGTTTTATGAATTTGGGTGCTCCAATGTTGGGTGCATATATATTTAGGATAGTTAAGTCTTCTGGGTGAATTGAACCTTTTGTCATTTTGTAATAATTTTATTTGTCGTGTTTTACTATTTTGGCTTTGTAGTCTTTTTATTTGTTATAAGAATACAGACCTCTGCTCTTTTTTGTTTTTAATTTTCATGATACATTTTTCTCTATCCCATTACCTTGAGCCTATGGGTGTCGTCACATGTGAGAAGCTTCTCTAGAAGATAGCAGACAGTTAGGTCTTAGTTGTTTTTATCCATCTTACCACTCTGTGCCCTTTCAGTGGGACATTTAGACTATTTACATTCGACATTAATATTGATACATGAGGTTTTGTTCTTTTCATGATGTTGTTAGTTGGTTGCTTTGTAGTCTCGATCGTGTTGTTGCTTTTTGGAATGTATTGCCTATGTACTTACACGTGTTTTTGTGGTAGTAGGTATCATTGTTTCGTTTCTATGTTTAGAACTCCCTTAAGGAGCTGTAAGACTGATTTAGTGGTAATGAATTCTTTTAGCATTTGCTTGTCTAGAAAAGATTTTATTTCTCCTTCTCTTATGAAGCTTAGTTTGGTGGGATATGAAATTCTTGTTTGGAATTTCTTTTTTCTAAGGATGCTGAAAATAGGCCCCCAATCTCTTCTGGCTTGTAAGGATTCCACTAAGAAGTCTGCTGTTAGCCTGATGGGATTCCCTTTGTAAGTGATCTGACCCTTTTCTCTAGCTGCCTTTAAGATTTTTTCTTTTTCACTGACCTTGGAAAGTCTGATGACTATGTGTCTTGTGGATGGTCATCTTATATAGTAACTTGCAGTTCTCTGAGTTTCTTTAATTTGCAAGTTGTCGTCTCTAACAAGATTGGAGACATTTTCATGAACTATATCCTTAAATATATTTTCCAAGTTGCTTACTGTGTTTCTTTCTCAGGAATGCCAGTGAGTCTTAGGGATTGATCTTATTACATAATCCCATATTTCTTGAAGGTTTTGTTCATGTTTTAAAATTCTTTTTTCTCTATTTTTGTTTGGGTTAATTTGAAGGACCATTGAGCTCTGAAATTCTTTCCTCAGCTTGGTCTGATGTGTTGTTAATGCTTCCAATTGTATTTTGAAACTTCTGTAGTCAAGTTTTTCAATTCTAGCAGTTCTGTTTTGCTCTTTCTTAAAATGGCTATGTTGTCTTTCAACTCTTGGATCATTTTACTGGCTTTCTCCGTTTGGGTTTCAACTTTCTCTGAAGTCTCATTGAGCTTCCCTGCCATCCAGATTCTGAATTCTATGTATGTCCTTTCAGACATTTCAATCTGGTTAGGATCCATTGCTGTGGAGCTAGTGCAATCCTTTGGATCATCACATCATTTTAAAATTAAACTTTAGGTGGGTATGATGGCTCATGCCTGTATTCCCAGCATTTTGGGAGGCCAAGGCAGGTGGATCACCTGAGGTCAGGATTTCGAGACCAGCCTAGCCATCATGGTGAAAAACCGTTTCTTTACTAAAAATACAAAAAATTAGCTGGGCGTGGTGGCAGGTGCCTGTAATTTCAGCTACTTGGGAGGCCGAGGCAGGAAAATTGCTTAAACCCAGGAGGTGGAGGTTGCGGTGAGCGGAGACTGTGCCATTGCACTTCAGCCTAGGTAACAATAGTGACTTCTTCTCAAAAAACAGAATAAAAAATAAAATTAAACTTTATATTTTGAGATAAGTATAGAATGTGAGGAGATTTCAAAAAGCTCACAGAAAATGGAATTAAAGATAAAGATAAAAAATATAAATTTTATTTCTCAACATAAGCTCCAGGAACGTTAAGACACCAGCCAATTTAATTTGTCCCTAAAGAACTGAGGGTACTGGGAATGTAACTATGTCAACGCATTCTTTTTTATATTATTAACTAAAGAGGCCCTTTAAGATATATGTGTATATATAGTTTAAGAAACAAAAAGAAGTCAGAAGGAGCCACATCAGGGCTTTGAGGTGATTGACTAATGATTTCTCATTGAGACTTTCACAGAATTGCCCTTGTTTGATAAGAGGAATGAGCAGAAGCATTTTCCTGATCAAGAAGTATTCCCGGGTGAAGCTTTCTTGGGCATTTTTTCACTAAAGCTTTGGCTGACTTTCGCAAAACACTGTCATAATAGGTAGGTATTATCGTCCTTTGATTCTCAAAAAAATCAACAAGCAAAATGTGTTGAGTATCCCCAAAACTTGCCGCCATGACCTTTGTTCTTGACTGGTTCACTTTTGCTTTGATGGGACCACTTTCATCTCTTGGTAGACATTGCTATGATTATGCTTTGTCTTCAGGATCATGTTCCATCTCCTGTTACAATTCTTCAAAGACATGCTTCAGAATCTTTATCCCGGCTGTTTAAAATTCCCATTGAAAGCTCTGTTCTCATCTGCAGCTGATCTGGGTGCAATTGTTTTGGGACCCATCATGTAGAAAGTTTGCTCATCTTTATTTTTTCAGTTAGAATTGTGTAAGCTGAGGCAATTGAGATGCCTGTGATGTTGGTTATCATTTCTGCTGTTAATCATTGGTCTTCTTCAATCAAGACATGCATAAGATACAAATTGATGTAGGTGGTCTGCCACTGCAGGCTTCATTGTTGACATCTTCTCGCCCTTTCTTAAAATGAGTTATTCTGTAAACTGCTGATTTCTTCAAGGCATTGTCTCTATAAACTTTTCATAAAGCATAAATGATTCCACCATCCTTCCACCCAAGCTTCACTATAAATTTGATGTTGTTCTTGCTTCAATTTTAGCAGAATTCTTGTTGTTCTGGTAGGGGCTCTTTTCAAACTGGTGTCTTATCCTTCTTAGTGCTTCAAACTAGATCCTGTTCAGACATGTTAGAATAAGTTAGCATGGCCAGGCGTGGTGGCTCACGCCTGTAATCCCAGCACTTTGGGAGGCTGAGGTGGGTGGATCATGAGGTCAGGAGTTCAAAACCAGCCTGGTCAATATGGTGAAACCCAGTCTTTGCTAAAAAAAAAAAAAAAAAAAAAAAAAATTAGCTGGGCATTGTGGTGCATGCCTCTAGTCCCAGCTACTTGGGAGGCTGAGGCAGGAGAATCGCTGGAACCTGGGAGGCATAGGTTGCGATGAGCCACGTTAGGGCCACTACACTCCAGCCTGGATGACGGTGTGAGACTTCGTCTCAAAAAAAGGAAAAAAAAAAAAGTAGCATTAGTCTATTTTGATGCAAAAAATTTTGAAATCCATGCGTAGTTTTTTTTAATAATATGATATCACATGAATTTATTAAAGACCTGTTGTCTATTAAATATAATAATGTAGAAAAAATAATACGGGAAAAAACACAGAGAAATCCCACGTACCCTTTACGTAGCTTCCTTCACTGGTAACCTCTGGCAAAACTATACTACAATATTACTGCTAGGATGTTTACATTGATACAGTCTGATAAAGCAGAACAATTCCATCACCATCCGGATCTCTTCTGTCATTCTTTTTTTTTGTTTTTTGTTTTTGGAGACGGAGTCTTGCTCTGTCATCCAAGCTGGAGTGCAGTGGCCTGATGTCGGCTCACTGGAACCTCTGTCTCCTGAGTTCAAGTGATTCTCCTGTGTCAGCCTCCCGAGTAGCTGGGACTACAGGCACACACCACCATGCCCAGCTAATTTTTTAATTTATTTTTTTGTAGAGATGGGGTTTCACCGTCTTGCCCAGTCTGGTCTCGAACTCCTGAGCTCAAGCAATTCACCCACCTTGGCCTCCCAAAGTGCTAGGATTACAGGTGTGAGCCACTGTGCCCAGCCTCTGTCATTCTTTTATAGCCATACCCACCATCTATATATCTGAACCCCATCCCTGATCCCTGGCAACCATGAATCTATACTTCATATATATAATTTTTACTATTTTGTGAATCTTGTGTAAATATAGTTATATTACCTTTGGGTTGACTTTTTAAAAATCACTTAGCATAATTCCCTGGAGAGGCATCCAAGTTTTTATGATACACAACATTATTTTCTTTGTTTTCGAGACCACATCTTGCTCTCTTGCCTAGGTTGGAGTGCAGTCATGCATTCACGGTTCATATGAGCCTTGGCTGGCTGGACTTAAGTGATCCTCCCACCTCAGCCTCTCAACTAGCTGGTACTATAGACATGCAGCACTATGCCTAATTATTATGATTATTATTATTGTAGAGACGGGGTCTCATTATGTTGTCCATACTGTTCTGAAACTTTTTTTTTTAAATAAACTCAAGATTTTATTGTCTTCATAAAAGAAAAGATGACACTTAGAACTGGATCACTTGGCTCTTTCTCTTCTTATCTTCTACCAGTTCAAAATTCTTGCATCTTTTAATAGCCAGCATTCTCTCAGATCTGCAGTTGGGCTTAACGCACTCAAGCCTTGGCACAATCTTCTTTGTAGTTTTAGCCTTTTTCTGGAAAATCGGCTTAGTTTGCCTACCATAGCCACTCTGCTTCCTGTGATAACGCTGCTTTCCCTGGGCACACAGATTATCCTTGTCCTTCTTGTATTGTGTCACTTAGTGGGGTTGGTGCTTGCCACACTTCTTACAGAAAGTCCGGCGGGTTTTAGAAACGTTCACCATATTTGCATGAGCGCTATCCTCATGGAAAGCTGGGCTGAAACTTTTAGCCTCTAGTGATCCTCCTGCCTCAGCCTCCCAAAGTGCTGAGATTACAGTCACGAGCTACCAAGGCTGGCTGATGCACACCATTTTTAATGGGTGCATATTATTCCATTGTGTGGAAATACCATGTCGAGTTAAAAATCAGTATTTTAAAATGTAGAAAGCCCTTAAAATAATTCCATTTTACATTAGTATTGTTCTTTACTATTTTCAAAGTACTCTGCTTTAAATTTTCTCATCTAATTCTTAACATAGTGTTAGGGGATAGGGAATACATTATCCATACTACAAATAGAGCAGTAGGGAACCAAGAAATATTACATAACTTGGCTAAGATTACTTAGTGGCAGAGTCAAGATTCCTAATCTTCCTTTTCTTGCCAGTGATCATAACATAATCAGGTTTACTGTGTGCCTGGGCGTGGTGGGAAAAACTTAACATTGATTATTTTATTTAATCCTTCTAAGAAAACTGGGGAAGTACTAATAGTACTGGTACTATTAATAGTAGGTTGGGCAACAGAATTGAGGCTCAGAAAATTTAAGTGACTGAATGTGTTTTGCATGTGGTACATGTAGGATTTGATACAAAGTCTCTCTCACTCCAAAGCCCATGTTGCTAATCACTACCTCCTGTTGTTGAAATGAGTATTTTCTATCCAATTATTGTTTAAATCGTTAAAAGTATGAAAACATTGTATTTAAAATTCCATAAGTCTCAGTATACATGAATGAACACTGCTATGGTTTTATGCCAGTGTGTTTCTGTGGGTTTGCTGACTAGCATTGTATACCTATGTCCTTTGCTTTCTCTATGGGCCCTTTGTTGTGCCAGCCACACATGAGTTTGCCAGCTTTCTAGCTAAGCAGGGGCCAGCATGTTCTTCCTGGAGGCATGCCCAGTCACTATAGGAAAGGGGTATGACGTGTGCAGCAGGCTGCATGTCCTGTGCTGGGCAAAGGCTGGCAACTCCCATTGGGGTGGGGAAGGGACAGGATTCTCCACACGGTTCCCATGGTACACTTTACAAGAGGGAATGATACTACCACAGTGTTATGTCTGTCTCCTGGAATGCTTCATTTATATGTATCTCAGTTGACATGTGACTTGCTAAGTCCTGCTGCTGCAGCCTGCTGCTGGAAAGGCTGCCTCAGTGGAAAGCATGCATCCAGAGGGTGGAGCCAAAATAAGAAGGGGTTTCTACCTGGCCCACTACCACAGCAACCTTGGGCATATTATTCTTTTGATCTCTAGTATCTCCAACTCCTAGAATTCCAGCCTGGCAGCCTTCTGCCTCTGAAGGCCTCTTATCCTCCTTGCTCTTGGCTCTTCTTCTCTGGGAATGCTTATATAGCAACATCAGAGTTGTTTGTTGTATTGTGTCTGTACATGCAGTGCTATTATATATCTTGCTGAATCCAAGCCATTTTCTTTTGACTCATTTGGCTGATGTGAATGGTACTTTCCTGAAGAGCTATCTACTAGTGCCTTTGTCATCCAAGCCACAGAATTATTTTCGTTACTTAGTTTTGAATAAAACAGGTATATCCTTGGAGATGGTTTTGCGCTTATTATCCTGCTACTAAATTGGAAAAACGTTACATGTCTCAATCACCTTAGGGAACCTACCCAGTCCCAAAATGTAAACTAGTCTGCCTCACCAGATATTAACAAATAAGATTTCCTTTTGAAAATCTAAGGGATAGAATAAAGGACTGTGTTGCAGTGTAACCAGACCTCCCCTCACCCCCTAGTACCTCCAGCGCACCTCACGTATCACTAGTTGCTTCTCTTTTTTTTCCCCCTTGCCTTTTGTATCAGTTTTTTTTTCTTTCAAATATCATTATAGATAATTTGGAACATATGCATAATATGGTTATTACTTAAGTTTATTAACTATTTATATATTTTATTCTATAGATTGTCAACTCATGGTTTCTGCTGAGTTTTGATGTACGGGTGTTTCCCTTGTTGATTTGTATGAGTTTTACATATATAAAGAGTCTTAATCCTTTATCACTTTTGCAGTAAATGTTTTACCCAGATTGTTTTTAACTTTTTGATGATGCTTTTGATATAGATTGGTTTTACATTTTTATTGGTCAAATTGATTTCCAAACCCACTTCAGATCATGATAATTTCTTCTATTGCTTTTACACTTGAAAAGACATTTCCCATTCTAAGGTTAGATAAATAATCTAGTTTTTAAATAGTTTTAAAAATATTTAACTTGTCAGTCCATCAAAAATTCATTTTGTGACTAGTATGAAGTAGAGCTATAGCTTATATTTTCCCCTAGACGGTCTTTAATTTGAGTACCATTTGTCAAATAACTATTTCCTTATGATTATCGCCATTATACTTTTAACATACATAAATTCTCATATATGCTAGGATTTATTTTTTCAGCTTGTATTATTCATTGATCTTTCTATTGAGTTTTCCACCAGTTTCATACCCTTATATTTGCAACAGCTAGTAAGCCAGATTTCCTTTGCTATCTCTGCTGCCTAGTACATTACTCACATTTTTTTTTTTCTTAGCTAGTCTCAACAATTTTTTCCTCCAAATGAACTTAGAATGTTTTTGTCAGTTTCTTCTCAAAATCCTATTCAGGATTTTGATTGGAATTACTATAAAACTAAAATTGGACATCATCACAACATTGAGTCTGTCATCCAGGAAAATACATGATATATTAATCTATTCATTTTCTTTTATGTTCCTTAGTTGCTCACATGCATGCATATGTATCTCACATATTTCTCATCAAGATTATCCCTGAATAGTTTATAGTTTATTATATTATTTCTTTATTATATTTTCAAACTAGTTATTACTGGTAGGCAGGAACATTTTTGATTTTGTGTGTCTATGCTTAACTCTCCTTTCTAATAGTTTTTCAGTTGCTTCTCTTGGATTATTTTGGAAATTAATCACATCAGCTCCCATATGATAACTTTATTTCCTTTTAAAGAACAAAACTGTTTTTGTTTTTGTTTTTTTGTTTTTTATTTCAAACCTGATTGTATTGGCTAGAACTTTTGGGATAATGTTAAATAATAACGGTACTAGCAGGAGTCCTTGTCTTGCTTCTGATTTTAGTGGAAATGTCTCTAGTGTTTCACTTAATAGAAATGTTTCTAATAGTTTATATTAGTTGGCTCTGATGTTGGCTGTTGGTTTAGGTTAGACTTTTTTTTTAATGTCAGATAATTACCTTATTCTTAAATTATCAAATCCTTACAAAATTCAAGAATAGTTGCCTGGGTGCTGTGGCTTACGCCTGTAATCCCAGCACTTCAGGAGGCTGAGGCAGAAGGATCACTTGATGCCAGGAGTTTGAAACCAGCCAGGCCAACTTGTTGAAACCCCATCTCTACTAAAAACACAAAAAAATTAGCCAGGCATGGTAGCATACGCCTGTAATCCCAGCTACTTGAGAGACTGAGGCAGGCGAATTGCTAGAACCTGGGAGCTGGAGGTTGCAGTGAGCTGAGATTGTGCCACTGCATTCAACCTGGTCGACAGAGTTAGATTCTGTACCAAAAAACAGTAATAGTTGTTGAGTTTAGCTGATGTTTCTAGGAATCTATTAAGAGGTTCATTTGTGTTTTCTACTTTGATCTCCCCATTTGGTACATTATAGATTTCCTAATATCAGTCTTTGTTAGATTTCTAAGATAAATCTTCCTTTTCTTTTGCGTGCTTGGGAGAGCCTCACATTTAGCTTCCATACTGTGAATTTGATTGATTTGCTCTCTGCTGTCTCCAATGTGAAATTTAATTATTTTGTTACAGTGTTAATTTCTCTATATTTCTTTATTACTCTGTTGAGCTATTTAACCTAGCTTGTCTTTTCTTCTCAATGTTTTATTCTAGTGGCCTTCTATACTTGTTTCATAGAGTCTATGTTTTCTTGAATTCTATTGAGGATGTAAACAGTTTTGTAAAATATTTCTTCTGGTTTACACACAAAATTAAGTTATTTTTGCTTCCTCTAACTTGTCAGAGTGATATGCATTTTCTTTATGCTGCCAGAGATTTTTATACGAACCTTTTTTTTTTTTTTGTAAAGCAACAGGGTCTTTCTCTGTTGCCCAGGCTGGCGTGCAGTGGCATGATCATAGCTCATGGCAGACTCAAATTCCTGGGCTCAAGTGTTCCTCTCACCTCTGACTCCCAAAGTAGCTGGAACTACAGGCACACACCACCACGCTTGGCTAATGAAATATATATATGAAAAAAAATATTATATATATAGAAACAGGGTTTTGCTGTGTGGCTTAGTCTTGTAGTCCTGGCCTCAAGTGATACTCCCACCTTGGCTTCCTAGCGTTGGAAATACAGGCATGAGCTGCCATGTCTGGTCAGGTTTTTGGTATGTTTATGAATATTCAAAAGAGGATCTGTCTGTCATCAAATACAGGGTATATAGATTGCCTTTGACTATCCTCAAGCTCAGATTCTCTCTCATATTGGTTAGAACCCCTTTTCAGCTCCACTGTCGGCAGGCAGGTTGATACACATAGCTTTTAACCTGTTTGACAGTGTCTGTCAGCTACTCATCTAATGGGTTCTGCTGGACCCATATAGAAGTGTCTACTCCTACTACAAGGTTCTCAGATACTTTGAACTAGATAAAATATGTGAAACAGCACAGCCTCCCACATGTGTTACTACCTGAGTGTTACTTGTGAGAGTTCCCACTCATAGTACACAGTGTGCCAACACCAATTCTACCTTTTTGATTTTGGGGAATTAGAGTCTGCATATGCCAGTTGGCTGCTCGATGAATTGGCTGGATTTTTTTTCTCATTTCAGCATTAGGCTTATTGTTAATGGAGATTTCTCCCAGATCCTGGTAATAAGTTGGCCATCAATCTAAGTTGGAATTTTATCTTCATAGGTATTTCAGTGGGAAATTGAGAGAAGTTATGATCGTGACTGCAAGCCAAGTGCTATTTTAAAGTAGAAATCCAGCATATATTTTGGATTAGGGGAGAGATTGGCAACCATTTTCTGTAAAGGGCGAGAGAATAAATATTTTAGACTTTGCGGGCCATATGATCTCTGTGTTTTAACTGCTTAACTGTTGTTGAAGCCTGAAAGCATCACAGAAAAATGCAAACAAATTAGTGTGGTTGTGTTCAAAAACTTTATTTACATAAACAAGAGGATCAGATGGAAAAGTTCTGGAGATGGCTGGCAGTCATGGTTGCACAACAGTGTGAATGTACTTAATGCCACTGAACTGTACGTTAAAAAAAGATGGAAAATTTTATGTGTTTATGTGTGTGTGTGTGTGTGTGTGTGTGTGTGTGTGTGTGTATAATCTCACCAATAAAGACACCAAAACAGAAGGACCATGTTTTGCTGACCCTGAGTTTAGAGGAATTGGATCTAGCATAGGCAGAGAGAGAGAGAAGAGGGGAGGAAATTACATATATACAATAGAACAGTGACCGTTAATAAGCTGGAAGGCAATGGGAGACATTTCTTGAGTATTTAAGAGGAATACCATAATGGGGATGGGGAGATCTTGGAAAGCTACAGTTAATCCTAGTGATGTCTTCTCACGGTCTTTATGGGTGGGGATACACAACAGTTCACATTCTCACTCTGACATAAGGATCAGAGCAGGGATTTTCTACTTCTCTAGAGGCTTGAGAAAACTCTGTAGTTGTCAGAAGTGTTCATATCAGAAACAACTTAAAAGCTAACCAGTCATTTCTTTTGCTTATAATACAAATGGTGACTAGTGATGGTAGTTTATCTGATCTCTTCCCAATACTAGAAGATCCTAGCTTTTTCATTATTAATCACAACAAACTTAATAAAAGAGCAATCATCAGTCTGAGTCAACTGTTTCTACAGCCTCCAGGCTGAGATTCTTCCTTATCAGGTAGAGACCTGGGCTCTTTGCATCTGGAAACAATGTGGCCCTCATGACCCTAAGTCATTTTTCTCTCAGTGGGGTGCAGAGAATATTCCTTACTTCCCAGCTCTAGCCTCAGCATCCCTTAGCTTTACCAAGCCTGGAAAAGGACTAAATTCTAACCTTGGTCTCCCATCTGCCCAGGGGAAACAGATCTCTGGCGTGTTTAGTGTTGTTCTTGGAGCAGAGTTAGCATATAAAGGTCCAATTTCTTCCCTCTTCTGAGGACAAAGGAAAGCTAAGATCTCTTCATCACAGCTGATACATGGGGCTAGCAACTAAAGAAACCAGCAGTCCTGAGAATTTCAGACCTGTGGGAGAAGCCTTGGATAGCATGGCATGGTTCAGAGTTTCCTAGTCTTTCCATCGGGTCTGGTGAAAGGAAGGTGTCATCATTACACATTAGAGAACACTCATTCCCTCTTCTCTGTCTCCATTGATCCCACCACCACAGAGAGCTCTGAAATGCAATCAGCCTCTGAGTTTTCAGTTTGCTCTTTGGTGTCTTAATTGCTAGTTTCACAAGAATTACACAATGGGCTGGGGGCCTCTTGGAGAAACTAGCCTTTTGAGACTTTCTCTGAGTTGGGCTATCTTTTTTGTTGTTGTTTTGAAACTGTCTCACTCTGTTGCCAAGGCTGGAGTGCAGTGGCGTGATCATGACTCACTGCAGCCTCGACCTCTGAGTTGGGATATCTTGAAGGAATATATGAAGGAAAAGGGAATAGAGATTAAGGTTTCCCAAGCTTTGGGTTGTAATCAGACAGTTTAGCTGTCTTCTGAATACCCAAAACTTAATGTGCCTGGTTATCCATGTGTATGTAGCAAGGGTGGGGGAACTCATGGAGTGAGTCACTGAGCGATATGGTTTAAATGGCAGGGAAATCTTCCCTCACTCTGTCTTGGGTAAGAAAAGTGCATAGCAGAGTACTGACACATATCCTCTGCTCCAGAAAGTGTATAGTACCCCTCTGCTCCCCACTGAAACCCTAAAGTTGCTCATCTTCATGTGTGCGTGGAGAGGAGTGGATCTGTGATGCAAGTGGGATTATTTGATTATATCTGCTGACTCAGTCTAAAGAAGCTTTTGAAGCAGATGAGATGATATTTCATCTGTGCCGCAGAGAGCAGGAGGTGCATTGCTGGATGGAGAGAGGCCTGTAGGCTGGATGTAAGCCAAGGTAGATGAGGCAAGCATGGGGGTGGGCATGAGGAATTAGTGTAGCCTGACACATGATCTTGGCGTTACAAGAGTGATATCCTGTTGGCGTTTGGGCCACATGATATTATGGCAGTGCAACAGCCCCATGGCCCTTTCTTTTTCTAGATTTTATTTATGATACTCAGATTTTTAAACAGCATGACTTTCCCCAGGGAGAAATTCAGACCTCAGATCTCTAGGATTGCTCTGAGGTCATGAGATAGACTCAGTTTGAACCTGTTCAGTTTAAATGTCATGGAATGATTTTACCATCTCAGTACCCCCTTTCCCAGTGCTCATCAGGTCAGCTGCTCTGGAACCTGAGGGATTCTAAACTGAGACTTAGTTAAGGGTCATATGAAATTTAAAAGGGGCAGTCTTTTGGCACCTTCACCTCAGAGGTGGCTACTTTTTCGCTTAGCATTGGACGCATTACTGAAAAAGAGATTTAGGAGGTTGTCTCTGACCTGAGCAGCCTTATTAAGACTCAGTTATTGGCAAGGGAGTGAAGGCTTTGCATATGAATGCTGCAGATTTAAAGGGGAAAGAGGAAACCACAAAACGTAAAGAGCAATTCAGGAGACCAGTTTCCCTTTTTTATGCAGAATGCTGCTCAGGTGTCTGCTTTCCTAGGAGCCACCTTATTGTCAGATTCTGCCTTCTATGTGTATTCTTTACTTAATGCTTAGAAGAGGGAAGACGTTTTTGGGTTCGCAGGTCTCTCTTCCCATTCCACAGGCAATAGAAGCTGCCTGCGTTTACATATACTCAGTTTTATTTTCTCCAAGTCTCCCAGAAGTTCTCTTTGAAAGTTCCCAGAGCAGGAACTGCTTTATTTTTATTTTTTCTTCCTCCTAGACTTTAAGCATGTGTTTAGAGGAACGTCATCACTGGGTAAAAGAAAACCTAAAGATTCAGGTAACTTTTTCTATCTGCAGAAACACGGAAAGCAGTACTCAGCAAAGGAATGAGGACTGATCATTTTGGGCCTATTTTTACTTTATGGAATCCAAGTGAAGAATCTACTGTGCTATATATTGGGCAAAAGCAATTCCAAAGGGAAAAAAAGCAGTATGGCATAATAGATAAGATTTGGGCAAATTAGGTAGGAGTTGTGCAGTTGGTAATGAAGAAGCAGAAATGTTTCTTTCTCATTAGGAAGTAATCCATGTTAATTGTAAGGGAAAGAAATAAAATATTACAGAGGTTGGACACAGTGGCTCAGGCCTCTAATCCCAGCACTTTGGGAGGCTGAGGCAGACGGATCATGAGGTCAGGAGTTCGAGACCAGCCTGACCGACATGGTGAAACCCTGTCTCTACTAAAAATACAAAAATTAGCCAGGCATGGTGGTGCACGCCTGTAATCCCAGCTACTCAGGAGGCTGAGGCAGGAGAATCACTTGAACCCAGGAGGCAGAGGTTGCAGTAAGCCGAGATTGCACCACTGCACTCCAGCCTGGACAACAAGAATGAGATGCCATCTAAAAAAAAAAAAAATTACAGAGAGCAATAAAGAAGACAATAATAATAACTGATAATTCCTGTTAATATGTTGGTATAATTTCTTCTCAGTCTTCTGTAGGTATATATCCATTTTTAGAAACAAAATAAAGATCATTCTACATATGATACTTTGTAATATGTAAAAAGCTAATATAGCATGATTATTTACCCATCTAATTAAGTATTCTTAACATGATTTCTGATGGCTACATAGTATTCCATTATTTGGATCAGCGTAATATAATGTATTTAAACAGTGTTCTGTTAAATTCAGCATTTAACTTACCGGATAGACATGTTTTGAAGGGATCATGTTTGTACATGTTTTGAAATAGTACAGTGGAATTAGAGTTATAGTTGTGGTTCTGCTTAATTCTTAGCTCTGTGATCCTGAGTGAAGATTAAAGTCTTAGCTTCCATTTCCTCATTTGTAAAGGAATGCTATTAATAGCAACTACCCTCTTCAGTAATAGTGTTGATTAGATGAGATGACCCATGTAAATTTCTTAGCATGAAATCTAACGTATACCAGGTACTCAATAATTGTTAGTAGTAACGTATACCATTATCCTTGTCTTGACGCTTTGTCATCTGTGTACTCACTGTTAGAATTTGGGTTTCAAGGAAAGAAAATTGCTTTCATTCAGATAAGTAAAATTTCAGAATGAAAATTACCTTCAGATAACTAGGCTCTTTTACCAGTTGAGTAAACCTTCCAGATAGGGGCTTTTACCAACCTCCTGAATTTCACAGGGAAAAAAAAAAAAAATTCTGCAGCTCTGTGGTTGTGCAGCCCCATTTGGTTCAGAAGAAGGAAGTGGGAAACCACCAGCTACAGCCAGGGAATAATCTTTGTGTCCACAGGCAAAGCCAGCCAAGCCTTCCTGTTCTACTTATCTGCTTTCTATTTTTTCCTTTACTTGCTTGTTTTTTTATGTTCTGACTTTTATTCTGAAAAATTTAAACATATGGAAAAGTGAACAGCGCAGTACATGGAACGCTTGTGTGGCTTCCGCTTAGGTTCAGCAGTTGTCCTACTCTCTTGTATGTGAATTCAGAAATGCAAGGTTCTAACTGCACTCCCTGCCACAAGACAGACAGGATTGTGCTACAGGACCTCACTAAGTAGGAAAAAAGTGTTTACCCTCTTAGACCCAAGGGCGTGTAGAGACAGAAAGTCAATGTGGAAGGACTCTGGACTATGAGATGGTAGAAATATATATATATATATATTTTTGAGATGGCGTCTCGCTCTATGCCCAGACTAGAGAGCAGTGGCACAATCTTGGCTGACTTCAACCCATATTCCAGTGATTCTTCTGCCTCAGCCTCCTGAGTAGCTGGGATTACAGACACACGCCACCACAACCAGCTAATTTTTATATTTTTAGTAGAAATGGGATTTCACCATGTTGGCCAGGTGGTCTCCAACTCCTGACCTCAAGTGATCTGCCTGCCTCGGCCTCCCAAAGTACTGAGATTACAGGTGTAAGCCACTGTGCTCAGCTAGATCTTTTGTTTTCGCAATACAAATCACTGAAAGTAAATCTTAATGTCTGGCTGAAGGAAAAAAGTAGATCCAGATGTCCATCAATATAACAATGGGTAACTAACTTGTGGTATATTCATAAAAGTGAATAATATCCACCAGTGAAAAACGAAGTAGAGCTACATGTATAAACATGGATAATTAGAAGTTAAGTGAAAAATGTAATTTGCAGAATGATTTCTCTATCTCTATATAATGTATCATTTATTTAAGGGTATAAACATGAGACAACACTATATATATATGATTCCTGGATACATACGAACATAAAAAATGTATAAAAACATGGGCCACAAGGAAGTTATCTACTTTAGAATAGAGGTTCCCCCTGGTGAGGTTGGGGGAGATGAATGGTATTCAGGAAGGGTATATAGAGGACAACTGAATCAGTAATATTCAAATTTATTAAAGCTGTATGGTAGGTGCAGAGGTGCTCATTTTTAAAAATACTTTTCTATATGTTTAAAACTTTTAGTGTAAAGAAAAAACTAGGGGAAAAAACATTGTTTAAGAGACTCAGGATCCTAGATCACTTATTTTGTGAGTGTGAAAGCTGAGACTGGAAGACTTCAGTGTTTCGCTTCTCATATATATTTTTGAATTTTGTTCAGTTATCATACAGCCTAATTGGCTTTTTTGGGAATAAAGTTTTATGAATCTTAAGATATGTATAGATTATTACAATTACCACCACAGTCAGGGTTTAGAACTGTTCTATCACTTATAAAAACTTCTCATACTGTCCCTTTAGTGTGACACCCAGATTTCTAAACCCTGGCAACCATTTACCAGTTCTGCATCACTATAGTTTTGTCCTTTGGAGAATATCATACAAATGGAACCTTACAGTATGTAACCTTTAGAGAATGGCTTTGTTTACTTAGCATAATGCCTTTGAGATTCATCTGAGTCATTCCATGTATCAATTGCTTATTCCTTTTTATTTCTGAGTGGTTTTCCATGGTCTGTAGGTATCATAGTTTGTTTATCCATTCAGCCATTTAAGGGTACCTGGACTGCTTCCAGATTTTGGCTATTATGAATAGAGTTGCTGTGAACATTGGTGTAGAGAGTTTCATGTAAATGTAAATTTTCATCTTAGTAGGGAGCCAGGAGCAGAATTATTGGGTTGTAGGATGAGTACGTTTAACTTCTAAAAGATTTTTTTCCTTTTTTTTAAAAAAAATCCTTTATAAGATACCATCAAACTGTTTTCCAAAGCAGTACTTTTATGTTTACATTCCCATCAACAGTGTATGAGAATTCTGGTTTCTCCACATTGCTATTATCTTTTTTTAATTATTACTATAGCAACTCAGGTGAGAAGTGGAATCTGAATGTCATTTTAGTTTGCATTTCTCTAGTGGTAGGGAACATATTTTATCTCCTTATTTGCCATGAAAACAGCAACATGTTCACTGACAACTTCTTTTGGTGAAGTGTCTGTTCATGTTTTTTTTAGCCCATTTTTAAATTGTGTTGTATGTTTTCTTATTATTGAATTTGAGGGTTCTTTATATATTCTGAATAAAAGTTCTTTGTTGGAGATGTGATTTGCAAATATTTTCTCCGATGGTGTATGTTATATAGCTTGTCTTTTCCTTGTCTTAAAAATGTCTTTCACAGATCAAAAGTTTTTCATTTTGATTAATGTCAGCTTACATTTTTTTCTTTTATATTTGTGTTTTGGTGTCATGTCTAAGAGCTGTTTGCTTAACTGAAGATCACAGAATTTTTCCTACATTTCATCCCAAGAGTTTTATAGTTTTATATTTTCTATTTAGATTTATAACCTAGCTTTTATATAAGGGGTGAGGTGTAGGTTAAGTTTGTTATTTTACATATGAAGTCCAATTGCTTCAGCCCCATTTACACTATTTTCAAAAATCAAATGATCATATTTGTGTGGGTCTAATTCTAGACTATTGTGTTTTATTGATTGATAGGTCTATTCTTGGGCAATACTCCATTGTTTTGATTGCTGTAACTTTGTAGTAAGCCTTAAAATCAGGTAATATGACTCCTTCATCTGTCTGCTTCTTTTACAGAATTATTTTAGCTATTCCTATTTCTTTGACTTTCCATATATATTTTAGAGTCAGTCTATCTATAAAATATCCTGTGGGATTTGGATCAGAATTGCTTTGAATCTACAGGTCATGGTGACAACTGACATTTTTCCTATGTTGAGCCTTTCAGTCCTTGAACATAGTATGTCTTTCCATTTATTTATGTCTTCTTTTAGTTTATCAGCATTTTGCTATTCTCGGCATATGGATCCTATAAATATTTTGTTAGAAAACATTTCAGTTTTTTTGAAATATTGGTTTCAAAAAATGTGGTTTTCAGTTGTACACTGTTGGTGTGTTGAAGTGGTTGATTTTTGTGTATTGACATTGTATTTTGTGACTTTTTACAACCAATGTATTTTTTAGAAGCTTTTTTGTAGATTCTTTGGTATTTTCCATAAATATAATCATGCCCATTGCAAATAAGGACAGTTTTACTTTTTCCTTTTCAATCTCTTATTATTTTTGTTGCCTGATTTGTTCACTAAAGCTGCCAGTCTAATAGTGGTGGTGAGAATGGACATCCTTGTCATGTTTCTAATGTTGTGTGGGGGAACATTCATGTTTCTAATGTTGTGTGGGGGAACATAATGTAATACTTAATGGGGAAAGACTGTTGCCCATTAAGTATTACATTAGGCATAGTATTTTTAGGTGCCCTTTATCAGGTTGAGGAAGTTTCCTACTATTCCTAGTTTGATGATAATTTCTATCATGAATATTGAATTTTGACAAAATACCCTTTTTGTATCAGTCGATATGATCATATACTTTTAGGCTGTTTTTTAGTCTTTTCAGCACTGATTGGTGAATTATGTTAATTGAATTTCAAATATTGAACTAATCTTGTATTATTAGGACAGAACCCACTTGGTCATGAATTATTCTTTTTATATTGCTACTTTAGATTTGCCAATATTTCACTGAGGATTTTTGTGTCTGTGTTCATGAGGAATATTGGTCTTGGTTTCCTCCCCTCCCTTCCTCCCTCTTCTTCTTCCTGCTTACTTCTTCTTCCCTCATCTTTTTCCTCTATTTTCTTCTCTTCCTCTCCTTCCTCCCTACTACTCACCTCCCCTAGTTTTGGTATCCGGGTAATGTAGTGATGGACTATTCTGTTTCATTGATTGATGTGTTTATTCTTTCCCCTCTTCAACTCAAAATTAGAAGTGTTTTCTGTCTCTTTTATTTTCTGGACAAGATTGTTTAAATATTTGGTAGAATTGGTCACTAAAACTATCTGAGTCTGGAGATTTCGTATTCAGATGATTTTAACTATGAATTCAATTTAATAGAATTATTCAGGTTGTTTTTTTCATCTGGGGTGAGTTTTGGAGTTTGTGGTTTTTGTAGAATTTGTCCATTTCATCTAAGTTGTCAAATTTATGTGCATAGATTTGGTTGGAGTATTCTTTTATTATATTTTTAATCACTAGGGTTCTAATCCCCTTTCATTGCTGATATTGTTAACTTTTTCCCTTCTTTCTTTTTATGCATGCCATTTTACCTAGAGGTTTATAAATTGTATTGGCTTTTTTCAAAGACAAACTTTTGGTTTTATTGATTGTTCTCTCTCTCTCTTTTTTTTTTTTTTTTTTTTTTTTTT
>NW_016107504.1:3568424-3570914 GCF_001604975.1 Cebus imitator
GACGAAGTCTTACTGTGTCCCTAAGCTGGAGTGCAGTGGCGCCATCTCGGCTCAGTGCAACCTCCGCCTCCCAGGTTCAAGCGATTCTCTTGCCTCAGCCTCCTGAGTAACTGGAACTACAGGCGTGCCACCACGCCCAGCTAATTTTTGTATTTTTAGTAGAGACCGGGTTTTACCATGTTGGCCAGGATGGTCTCGATCTCTTGACCTCGTTATCTGCCCGCCTCAGCCTCCCAAAGTATTGGGATTACAGGCATGAGCCACCGAGCCCAGCCAAAACCTATTAGCTTTTTGAGGGCAGATACTGTGTCTTACTTATACTGATCTTCTTTTCCCTACAGTAACTGCAACAACATTAGTCACACAGTAATGAATTGACTAATGTTTGTGGAACTAAATTCAATGAAATTAACTGATCTAGAAGAGAATCAAAACCATGATGCTTGCCATATTGCCTCAGATTCTTATTAGCTAAGCGGACTCGGTATAGCATCCTATACAAAACCAAAAAAGCTTATAGGAAATATTTGTGACAGTAGTAATGGGTATCTTATGTTCTTTTGTGATGATCAGTCAGATGTGGCCACAAGAATAGACAGAGGAGAGGGTAAGGAAAAAACAAAATTTATTATACTCACAGGTCCTAGAGACAGGAGGCCCCAGATACTAGGCAAGGTCACTTAGGAAAGACATTAGGGTGGTCAGGAGGCAGGAGATAGGAGCAAGGAGGAAGTTTTAGGCCACTGCCTTTATTGAGGTTTCCACAGGAAAAGCAAGGCAGCACAGGGTGAATAGTTAAGGATTGGCTAGTTTGAATACTTTCAGCAGACCTCTAAGCTGTAGGGGTGCACCCTGGTTGCCTGGTATCTGGCTCTGAGGTGATTAAAGAAGAGGAGCTATGCCAGATAGAGAAGTTTGGATTGGTTAGTTTGCATCTCAAAGACATGTTTCTGGCTGAGTCCTTGCTGTTTCTAAGAATTGGCTGGAGACTGGGGTTGGGGAGGGGAGCGGGCAGGCTGTCTCTGGCCAGAAAGGTTTTTAAAGATATCAAAATATCACAATATACAGAAAAGAAAATGTATGGTATATATCAAGCAATTCAACTTTTTCTTGTAATGTCATGACTTTTCTGTTTCTTGGGAGTACTTCCAGCATGACTAGTGGCACTTCATCTGGATCCCCTGGTGTTATTCAAGGGTTACGGTATCATACTAAACAGGACGGAAAATATGAGAAAAGGATTGACCCTTGAACAAGATGGGTTTGAGCTGTGCAGGTTCACTTAGAAGCAGATTTTTAAAATAAATATATTGGAAAAAGGTTTGGACATTTTTGACAGTTTGAAAAAGTTTGCAGGCAAATCTCATAGCTTAGAAATAATGAAAAATATTAAGTAAAAGTTAAGCATGTCATAAATGAATAAATATATGTAGACACTAGTGTGTTTTATTATTTACTACCATAAAATATACACAATCTATTATAAAAAGTTAAAGTTTATCAAAGCTTATGCATACATTTATAGACTGTACATTGTGCCATCATAATTGAGAGATGTAAACAGATATAAAGGTGCAGTATTAAAGCCTAACTGCATAAAATTAACTGTAGTACACACTGTACTCCTGTAATCGTTTTATAGCCACCTCTTGCAGTGAGCTCAGGTGTTGTCAGTATCCCTTAGAACGCCCTGTGCCCCTAATCATCTCTAAATGAGCTGTTCTTTCTACAGTAAATGGATCCCAATAAAAAGTGATCCTTGTGGTTGTTGCATTTTTCATCGAGTTTAGTGCAATACCATAAATGTTGAATAACACCAGAGGATCCATACAAAGCGCACTAGTGATGCTGAAGTGCTCCCAAGAAGCAGAGAAAAGTTGAGACATACAAGAAAAAGTTGAATTGCTTGATATGCATCGTAGATTGAGGTCGGCAGCTGTAGTTGCCCACTATTTTAGATGGACGATTCATCTTGTGAACAAATGATGCAAACGTGTGGTATTGATAAATGTAGTACAGTACTCTAAATGTATTTTCTCTTCCTCATGACTTTCTAAATATTTTCTCTGTGAGAATACAATATATAATACATATACAAAATTTGTGTTAATTGGTCTCAGTAAGGCTTCTGGTCAACAGTAGGCTATTGATATTAAGTTTTAGAGGAGTTAAATGTTATAGACAGATTTTAGACTGCTCAGGAAGTCAGTGTCCCTAACCTCCACATTGTTCAAAGATCAACTATACAGTTGATTTATAAGTATATATAATACAATGACCAAGACTCTGAGCTGGCAAGGAGGTTTATAAGTATGACTAACCAACAAATATAAGTCTGTCCCCAAGCTCTACTTTTCTATTCTGGCCTTCAGTCTGTCCTTCTGCTTTCTCTAGACCTCTTTCTAATACTTTGAATTTTTTAAACAATTTGTCTCTTATATGATTTTTTTCTATTCCTTTTTCCCTTCCCTTCCCTTACTTCCCCTCCCC
>NW_016107504.1:3570944-3573479 GCF_001604975.1 Cebus imitator
CCTTCCTTCCTTCCTTCCTTCCTTCCTTCCATCCATCCATCTTGAAACGTTAGGTGAGTTCTTCCCCATTTATTTAACGAACATTTTATATGAGTCTTACTACATGCCATGTACATTATAATTCATTTTATAAATGTAATTCCCTGTAACTGTCCTATGAGTTGGATACTATTATGGTTCCCATTGCACAGATGAGGGAACTGCCTCAGAGAACTTTCTAGTGGCCCTATAGCCATATGCCATACCCAGTGCAAACTTTTGTGGCAGCCTGGAGGTAGGTATAAAGTTAAAAGCCACTGCTTCTGAGTTGGTCAGACATTTACCTGTAGAGCTGTGCTTTGTCTGTAAAGGTCAATGTAGTTGTGTGATCAGGATAATGGCCACAGAACACACAAGGGGTTTAGGCCTGACCTTCCTTGCCCCATTGGTACTCAATAACTTTTTCCTGCCTGGCATGCAGTCTGATACATGCACATATAGAGAAAAACACAGACACACACACATACACACACACAGAGAGAACATAGGTAACATTCATGCCACGGATTTAATGCAGAGTACAAAAGCAAAAACACAAACTTGAAACGTGGCGACATCTGAGTGTGACTTTAGCCTCTGCCACTTATTATCTGTTTGATCTTGAGAAGATCACTTAATTACTTGGAACTTTGGTTTTCTCCGCTGTAAAATGAAAAAGATGATGGTGGTTATAATAAAAAGTCTGATGATTGAATGAGATGATGTATTTGAATCTGTAGCTCAGTGATTTGCACATAGAAATGCTTAGAAATGTTTGTGATTATTAATATGTAAGGCTTTTTTATATATTAAAGATAATTCACCCTCTAGCATATATATAACTTGCATAAACTGAATTTTGAGAACCCAGAGCAATGCTTGTGTTTATCTGGGGACTTACTGTTTTGGATCTTGATGTTAGTTTTGTCTTCATCTTTGGCCATCCATGAGCCCTGATCAGCTCCATCAACATCAAGATTTAACTTTTGGTACCTAAATGTCTAACTGGCCTTGTGCAAATGCTAACCCTTCTTTGAGGTCCATGGCAAAGCCTAGCACCAGAATCCAGCTGTTTTTTTTTTTTTTTTTTGGAGACGCAGTCTTGCTTTGTCACACAGGCTGGAGTGCAGTGGCACGATCTCAGCTCACTGCAATCTCCGCCTCACAGGTTCAAGTGATTCTCCTGCCTCAGCCTCCCAAGTAGCTGGGACTACAGGCGCCCACCATCTTGCCTAGCTAGTTTTTGTATTTTTATTAGAGATGGGGTTTTGCCATGTTGGCGAGGCTGGTCTTGGACTCCTGACCTCAGGTGATCCTCCCGCCTCAGCCTCCCAAGGTGCTGGGATTACAGGTGTGAGTCACCCAGCCCAGAATCCAGCTTTTATGTGGACTACTGATGTGATTTTTTTCCCTCTCCCAGAGTGAGTATTTATGTTGCTGCTGTCCCATAGGAGGGTCCAGGGGTAGGGTTAAGGCAGATTCTACTTCACTGAAGGCCTGGAATGGTTGTTAATAGCTCCTGCTGCAGACACTGAGGCTTGCGCCAGAATTTTTAGTACTCTGTTTGTCAGACACGGGGTGCCAGCTTGAATGGCACTACTTAAAAAGGGTCATGGTAACCTGGCCAGCCCCAGGGAGGTTGCAGTGACATTGCATTGGTGTGCCTCTTCCCTTTTATGAACGAGGCCAAGCTCTATTAACCTGAAGGAGTATGATAGCGTTTTGCGGCCAAATAGCCTTCTCCACTTTAGTCGTCCTTTGAACTCTTATTAAGCCAGGGCAGGAAATGAAGAAGGAGGCAGAGAGACCCTTGAACAAAGGAAGGAAAAAGGAACATTCAATACAATTCTGACTCTGCACCTGAGGTCATACTTTGAGAGGAGGAATGGATCAGGGGTTTTATACAAGGCAGCAAGAGAGAGAGAAGAGTTTGGGGTCTGGAGTCAGAAAAACCTAGTTTTGAGTTCCGACTGTACTATCTTATATGTAGTATTGACCAAATCACCTCACTTCTCTGAAGCTTGTTTCCTTATCAACAAGATGGGAAAAGTAATTGTACCTATCTCAGAAGATTGGTATAAAAATTAAGCAAGAAAGTTCATGTAAATCAGTTAATCAGTTAGTTGTCTGGAATATTGTTATTTTTCTTCTGATTCTTGATTCAGGATGCCTGGAATATATTAAGTGCACATCATCAACATTTGCAAGGTTTTGGTGACAAAGAACAATAGGAAGAAACAGACTAGGGGAAATGAAAAGCAGTCTTGGGGTTTCTGTGCCATTCTCTGGGGTCTCCTTGTGATATCTCTTAGTCTTTTTCTTTTCTTTTCTCTCTGTCTCTCTTTCTTTCTTTCTTTCTTTCTTTCCTTTCTTTCCTTTCTTCCTTTCCTTCCCTTCCTTCTTTCCTTCCTTCCCTCCCTTCCTTCCTTCCTTCCTTCCTTCCTTCCTTCCTTCCTTCCTTCCTTCCTTCCTTCTTTCTTTCTCTTTCTTTCTTTCTTTCTTTCTTTCTTTCTTTCT
>NW_016107504.1:3574239-3608053 GCF_001604975.1 Cebus imitator
AGAGAGAGAGAGAGAGAGAGAGAGAGAGAGAAGGGGGATTGACATCCACCCCCAGCTAGCATTGAAGTCTAAGAGGCATGTTGCCTTGGTGGTCGTTGTCCGTGACCCATAATATCAACATTTTGTCAAGAGGAACAGATGGTCATTCCTTTCATCTCTCTTAGTAGTAAAGAACCATTTGCCTTTAATAATGAAGGAAGCTACTTAAATCCATCCCAGAGCCCTCACAAGCAGAGTTTGTTCCTGAGTTAATTGTGCTTGACTTATGAAGCGTTTCTATTATGTATGTATTTTAATAAGCCTGATGTTGGAATTGGGAAACAGTGTCATTAACCAGTGCTGGAAACCAGTGGTTTTCTTCTTCTTTCTTTTTTCTCTTTTTTTTTTTTTTTTTTTTTTTTTTTGCTTTTAAGTCACAGAGCCCAATATGTAAATGAAAGCCTGGACGACTGCCTGCTTTTGCTCCTGAAGGCATTTTTAAGAAAGTGGGGAAATATAGTTTGCAAAACACTGCAGTTGGCTTCCTGGGTTGTAGCAATCTTTTTTTGTCTAGGTCTCTGTTTTGGGAAAAGGATTATACATGACAGTGTAAATAAGCAGCCATGTTGTAATAAATAGGTTTCTACTGTAATAACAGAACACTTACTCCCTCCCCACCCCCAGTTACCCTTTTCTCATGCTGCCCAAGCTGTTAGCAGTTGAAATTGTTGATTGGGACTGACTGAATGTTTAGGGAGCACAGAGCATTATGTAATAAAGTGTTGTAACCAAAGTGTGTTCAGAAAGTGTTCAGGGGATTCTGAGCCAGTGATAGTACTCTTCAGAACATTTCAGTTAATTTAGAATATGCCATTTTTAATTTATTTTGTGTAAACTCTAGTAACATTTTCCACAGCGAGCAACTTGTATACATAGTTCTTTTCCATATGGTGTGGCTTAACGTGACATGTCTTTTTTCTTCCTTTGCATGAGGGTCTGACTATGACCTGAACTTTATCTTTCTCCCCCTCTAGGCTACAGATGCACATGTTAAATGGAGCTCTTCTGGCATTGCTGTTTCCTGTGGTAAACACTCGGCTGGTAAGTAGCCTCTTTTAGGAATGTACCAGCAACATCCTAAGCAGTACTTGCCCACATGCCCATGTGATTTTAAAAATATACATATGGCTGACCAGACATGGTAGCTCACGCCTGTAATCCCAGGACTTTGGGAGGCCAAGTTGGGCAGATCACCTGAGGTCATGAGTTCAAGACCAGCCTGACCAACATGGAGAAATTCTGTCTCTACTAAAAATATAAAATTAGCCGGGCATGGCGGTGCATGCCTGTAATCCCAGCTACTTGGGAGGCTGAGGCGGGAGAACTGCTTGAACCTGGGAGGCAGGGGTCGCAGTGAGCCGAGAACACTGCACTTCAGCCTGGGCAACAAGAGTAAAACTCCATCTCAAACACACACACACACGCACGCACACACGCGCATATATAGCTAATATTGAGGTCTGATACAGTCCTGTTTGGATGCAGTGGAGCTTGATGGGGGTAAGAGTGTTTTATAGAACTTTGGGGTCACAATAAGGATTTATATCACAACCAGGACAGACCAGGCCAGGTTCACTGTAATCCCAGCCCTTTGGGAGGCCTAGGCGGGCAGATCACTTGAGGTCAGGAGGTCGAGACCACCCTGGCCAACATGGTGAAGCCCTGTCCCTACTAAAAATACAAAAATTAGCTGGGCATGGTGGTAAGAACTTCCTAGAGCCAGAATTAGATTCCTTCCTTGTTCACCCAGACCCACGGGCCAGTCTGTACCAAACAACCCCTAATAGCTAGCAGGGAGAATCCCATGGTCACAGTGGGCTGGGGGATAAACCAGCCAGAGAGAAGCAGGAGCGCCACAAGGCTAGGCTGGCAGACCTGTGTCCTCAGACTCCCAAATGTGGGACTGTGGAGGGATTAGCAGGTCACATTTAGAAGCTCAGAAAAAGAAATCACTTGTAAAATTATTACTACTGCTTTCTGTTTTCATGACTTAAATTTGCCTTAAACATTAAGATCATGGTTTAAATCTTTAAATGATAATCCTTACTTTTGGATAGCATTTTACAGTGTACAAGGTTTTTCACATAATATTTGAGGTAGACAGGACAAGAATTATGGCCTATTTTTTTTTCTAGAAAGGGACAAAGGAAGGGGGTGTTTAATATTTTCATCAATTCTAGAAAAATGCAAAACATTCCCTTTAACTGGCAAGAACATGTCAATGAGGCATCCCAATTCCAGGCACAGGGCTTTGCTGTGATTTTGAATATGGTGTTTTGGGGCCACATCTAACTTTGGGCTCCCCAACAGGAATATTTCAAGCCTGCTCTTTAAGGCTGCGGAGGAACTGCCTAAAAAGGCTTGTGTGGCCTCTTGTTTTACAGAGGCAGAAACTGACATTCAGGGAGTATAATTCCAAGTGGCAGTTAGGATTGGAGCCTAAGCCTCTTGATCCTAAAATCACAGATATCCCTCTCCACAGATATTCCTGTCATGTCCTCCCTACAAATATTCATGTATACCTTTGTGATAGTTACAATTTTCAAGATGCATGTTATATATCGGTAGAAATTAATTGGGGAAACTTTCATCTAAAGCAGCGATTTTGAACCCTAATATGTTCCAGGCTCACCTAATTCGCTTGATTTAATCATTTCACAATGCAAACATATATCAAAACATCACACTATACGTACCTTATAAGTACACACACTTATTTGTCAATTAAAAATAAAATTAAAGACAAACAAACACCGATGCCCTGCCCCACACTTGGAGAGGATGAGTTCGTGATCTGTGATGAAGCCTGAGCATTGTGTTTAAAAAAGTTCCCCAGGTGACTCTAGCATGGAATGGGAGTTGAGAACCTCTGATTTCGTGCAATAATTCTGAAATGTACTATCCATATCAATCAACTGAAGGGCTCGTTAAACATGACGGTTGTCAGGCCCCATCCTCAGGTCTGTTTGAGAGAGTCTGCAAGTAATGGCAGGGACTGAATGTTTGTAACAAGTCCCGAAGTGATTGTGATACAGGGGTCCTTAGGCCACTCTTGGAGTATCACTGCCCCAGGTGCTTAAAACTCACAGTTACTCCAAGTGTGTAACTCAAAGTATGGTCCTAGGATCAGCATCACATGGGTGTTGCTTGTTAGACATGCAGAATTTCAGGGGCCATCTGCAGACCACCTGGACCAGAATTTGCATTTTAATAGGACTCCCAAGGTAGCTTATATGGACAAGACCTTTTCTGCCAAGGACCCCAAAGCATTTCATAGATAAACCATTTTAGCTCTTGGTGGAGGGGACTGTCTTTGTTGGGGAGGGCAGGGGGCACAGCCTCTGTCTTAGTGGTCAGGGTGCTTTTGGTTCAGCATTCCTCTGTAAGCTGGGATCAGCAGTCACAGGCCGCTGACACAGGCACTGTTGTCCTGCCTTCTACATCTCCCACAATCTGTGACTTGTCTGACTTCACTTGGTAAACTATAGAATCAGAACTCCTGCCTTGGTCTCAGAGCTAGAGAGGATAATTCCAAAGAATGGTAAAAATAAACCAAATTGAAAAATTTACAGTTAACAACGGTGAATTTCCCACATCACAGCGTAAGTCCTTCCTGCCTCGGTCATGTGGAACAGGGTTGGAACAGAAGTTACTTCCTGCCTGTGGAGGTAACCTTGTTAGGGCAGAAAAGTAGATCCAATGCTATCTTATCATCTCTCCTCCCCCTTGTACCTGTTTTCTCAGGAGATTCAGAGGTCAGGCAGATAGAGAACTGCTTTCTCAAATTTCAGCAGCTCTCTCAGATCCCAGAAAAGAAAGGTACATCAGAAAATCTCCCCTAGGCTAATAGAGTTAGTGATCCTGAATTGGAGTGTTTCTAGTCCACAATGCTGGCCAAACAGCACCTGCTGAGGTGGATATAGTTACTCTAGACAGACCACCTTCAGCTTTCTTTCTGGTGGGACTTTTCCCCCAATGAAAATCAAATAGCCTTCTTGCAAAGTGGTTGAGCATAAACAGAAATTTTGATTCTTATTGTAGAAGCATGAGAATGAAGGCCCCGAAACGCTCTGTTACATACCTGAAGTCAGTTAGAAAGCTGGTGGTGAAGTTTTCATTCAGTCAATATTGTTACACAAAAGGTTACACATATCTCCCTAGGTCTGCTGAGGTAACCTTAACCCCTTTATCAATAACAGCAGCAGTTGCTGGGTGCAGTGGCTCACACCAGTGGTCCCAGCTACTTGGGAGGCTGAGGTGGGAGGATCACTTAAGGCCAGGAGTTCTAGATCAACTTGAGCAACACAGTGAGACCTCATCTTTAAAAAAAAATTAAAAATTAACTGGGCATGTTGGTGCAAGCCTGTAGTCTAGGCTGCTTGAGAGCTCAAGGCTGCAGTGATTTATGATCGTGCCACTGCACTTCAGCCTGGGCAACAGAGTGAGACCCCATTCTAAAAAAATAAAAAATAAGAGTAGCAGCACTATCAGCTACTGATTCTTGAGTGCTTATTATGTGCCACTGTTCTAAGTGCTTTACATGGCTTTATCTTGTCCTTACAATAAACTTATGAGGCAAGGTACTGTTATTATTCCCAAGATCAAAGTGCCAGCAAGGTCAGTTTCTTCTGAGGTCTCTCTCCTTGGCTTGCAGATGGCCACCCTCATGCTGCCTCTTCACATGGTCCTTTCTCTACACACACATCCCTAGTGTCTCTTGTTTAGCCAAGTTTCCTCTATAAGGACACCCATCTAATTGCATAGAGCCCACTCTAATGGCCTCCTTTGAACTTAATCACCTCTTTGAAGACCCTATCTGCAAATACTGTAGTCACATTCTGAAGTACTAAGAGTTAGGGCTGCAACATATGAATTTTTGGGGGAAATAGTTCAGCTCATAGCACCTATACCGCCCTATATAGAAACCACTGTTTCTTCTCCCCACCCTGTTTTCCTTCCTCCCTCGCTCCGTCTTTTCCTACCTCCCTCCTTCCCTCTTTTCCTCCCTCCTTCCCTCCCTCCTTCTTCCCTCCCTCCTTCCTTTTCCCCCATCTCATAGCAGATGTGCTGGTATATCTGTTATATTAACAGCTAATATTTTCCAAATAAATGTGAGGCTATAGTCAACTAGCTTTTCAAAAATGTTCGAGTAACTTTCCCTGACATTGAAACTTCTTTGTTGGGCTGTCCCTTAACTAGTGATTCCAGTCAATCTGGTCGGTCTTTGTGTTCTTTTTCTAAACTGATGCTTAGAAAAGCTGGTGATGTCTCCATTTGCCTATGTCTGCAGTTGGTTTAGGTCTGGTTCTTTTAGATGGTTGGGACCCCTGTTGGACTACTCTTGCCTTTAGGGCTTTTTGCCTCGTAGCCCCTTACTTGAGCTCAGATCAACTTAACATGAGACACATGAAGATTGGCAACTCTTTCTTAAACCTGATGATCCAATTAGGCAAGAAGCCAGCTTTTGACTTCTCTTTTGTCCTTCCTTCTTGGCCCTTTATCTTTTTAATTATTTTAATTTTTTGCTCATTAGTAGTAATGAGGAAGCAAGAAAAATAAAATGAACTGAGTACTGTGTGTACCCGTACCATAGACATACATATACTCACATACACAAGGAAAGAGTGAGAGGGTGTTGGAAGTAGTTGCCACAGTCAGCTAAAGGATTTGGGGTCATCAGTGAATTTCCATGTGCTCCGCTCTGACTTGTGACATACTGGCACCAGGATTTGCAGATTAGCTAGAGAATGCCTAGGCTTCAGTTTCTCTGGGTTCTTCATCTTCAAACCTGAACCCCAAAAGAAGGACTGTGTATTCCAGTGGCCCATATTGTAAGTAAGTGCTCTTTATACCGCGGATTCTGGAAAAAGTCTTTCTTGATTCAGATGAATCATATTAAAGGGTGATTTTTAGTGATTGATTTTTGGAGGGAAGGAGGGGAAGCACATCATGAAACTATTGATTATTGGATTAGCAGGGAGCTCAAAGCTTGTCTGAGCTAATCTTCTCTTCCAGACGGTGAATTTAGGAGGATAAATGACTAGGTTAAGTAGTCAAGGTAGGTGCCCCCAGAACCCACATCTCTTGACTGAGACTTCAGAGTTATTTTCCTATTCCATGAATGAAATTCAGGGAGAGTTTGTGTGCTGGCGATAGAGCCTCTTCCTAGATAAATGCACAAACACACAATTTTGCAGACAATTTCAGGAGAGGCACAGACTACCACTTTCTCTCCTTGCCCCTTTCCCCGCTGTAAGCCCATTCATGGATCCCATGTTAATCTCTTCCTGCCTAGGCTATCAATAGTTCATAGCTTGAGGAATAGATGTGCTGTCTAGTCTGTGAGTTCCATGTTACAGCCACTGGCCATTTGTCCTGATAGTGATGCTGGGTTCCTTATCTATACCTGTGAGTTTGCAAAGAATATCATCCAATCCAGGATAAACCACTTTCAGGAAATTAAAGCCAAGAGGTGGAAGCTAAGTAGGGTGTCCATGGAACCTGGTTACAGATTAGGTTTTCAGTTACAGTTCTCATGTGCAGTGCTAGTGATCTGGCCTTGAAAAGAGACATTGGGCCCATGCTGCAACCTCAGTGCTCTGCTTTTGACCCTCTAACATCCATGGGAGTTTCTTCTGAATGCAGAATGTTCTTAGCAAGGGAGACTGGATACAGAAAAGAAAGTTAAGATACTGTATCAGCCCTCTTCCTAGACAGAAAACTTTAGCCTGGCCTGTATTTGTGTTTGTACTCACCTGTTTTCTACTAGAAGCAGCATGATAATTATTCTTTTCATCAAGCTCTTTTTTTCTTCAAGGCTCAAAGCCTCTAGTACATTATTGTCTTATTATCAAACTTGCCCCTTATTATATATCCATGTTGATCTGTTATGTTAGTTCCTTTTCCCCTCTTTACTACCACTCTTTTTTTTGCTTAGTTCTTTTTTCTCTGTTGAATGGAATGGTTCTTTTAAATATTCCTGACTTTCAGACTGAGTGGGGAAGAAGACAGTAATGATTCTGTCATTACTGGGGTGTCTGTCCCCCATTCACAAACATTATAATGAGTGTTCTTGGGATGCAGCTTTTCCGCTGACACACCTTGTACCCATGTGTGCTGCTGGAAAAACTTTGTTATCACCAATGCAAGTAGGCTTGAAAATCTTGCTCTTTGCTAATTGGCACATTGAAATGTGCTAATTGACCTAGAAAAGTTATTTATGTGACTGGCAAACTGGGCTATTTAAAAAAGTTATAGTTTGGATTTTGGACCTGAACTGAGGACAAAATGTCCCTTTACTATCCTGAGGGTTCTTAAAATCTACAAAGTTTGGTTTCAAAAGAGGTATTAACTTTCTAAAGAATTAACTGAGGCAAAATTGTGGCTTAACCTTGTGCAAAGGCCAGTGTGTTTCTGATCAGATGAATGCATTGTGTCTGAGGATATCAGGGGTATTGAGATGAGTTCGGGATTCCTGGTCCAAACTAAATTCTGGGGACTATCCTAGAATATGTCAACTTATTAGCTTTATTTTAAGACTAAGCTTTGAGGGACTTAAATCCTTGATGAATCCAGCCTAGATCACACCAGCCGATCTGCAGATTTTTATTGAGCACTTTTCTGTGTTAAGTAATGTGCTATGGGCTGCAGAAGATACAAAAACAACCAGTGTACAAAGAACTTACAGTTTAGTTAGAAAGGTAAGGTATAAATGCCTGAAAAGCTATGGCAATATTAAAGTTGGAAACATGAAAAAGGAAAAACCACAGTTGGGCATGGTGGCTCATACCTGTAATCTCAACATTTTGGGAGGTTGAGACAGGAGGATCGCTTGAGCCCAGAAGTTTGAGACCAGCCTGAACAGCATAGTAAGACCCTGTCTCTATAAAAAATAAAAATTAGCTGGGCTTGGTGGCACATGTTTATAATCCGAGCTACTTGAGAGGCTGAGGTGGGAAGATGGCTTGAGCTCGGGAGGTCGAGGCTGCGGTGAGCTATGGTCACACCACTGCACTCCAGTGTGGGTGACAGAGCAAGACCCTGTCACAAATAAAAAAATGAAAATTACAAGGCATTCAGGCTTGACTGCTAAATTGCAGTTGCTCCAGGTTTAAATAAATGGGAAAAAGATTAATATTAGCATTCATTGAACCCATACTATTTTTAGATAATTTACATATAATCATTCAATTATCATAAGAACTCCATTTACATATGAGGAAACTGAGGCGCAAATCAAATTAAGTGACTTAGAATTACATCGTTTGTAAATGCTAAAGCTAAACCTGTGCACATTGTACCTTAATATACAGCCTCCTGGAGTAAGTGATCTGGAAAGGCTTCACGAAGAAATAAAGCCTGAGCCAAGCCGTGAAGGATGGTTAGCATGTGCATGCAAATTGCAGAGGAAGGAGGCTGTTCAAGCTAAGGGAACACGTGGATGTGGAGGCAGAAAATAGTCAACTAAGTATTGAGTTTCTGAAGAGCAGTGGGTCCTCATGGATTCCAGCTGTACATAGAGACGTTACCACTTATCGGCAAATCACAAGAAGACACTTTCTGTCATGTCTCTTAGTATTTAGATTTTGTGCACCTTTCCCTTTTCAACCTGTACTAATAAGCATTTCTTACATATGGATGGGACTTTGCAATCAGAATAGCTCTTTTACACATACCTCACCCTAGTGTAGTTGTTAATATGATGGGCTCAGGGATCAGCATCTCTAGGTTCATGTTCTGGCTGAGCCACTCGTGTGTGTGTGTGTGTGTGTGTGTGTGTGTGTGTGAAGGAGGGTGGGGTGGGAGACAGAGAAAACACAAGGAGAACAACCTTGGGCAAGTTACTTATGCTCTGTGGGCCTCAGTTTTCTCATCTATAAAATGGGGGTGATAACAGTGCCTACTTCATAAAGCTGTTGTGAGGATTAAATTAGTTAATATGTGTAAAGCACGTGGCACAGCACCATTAGCCATTATTAGTCTTTGATCCTCACCAAAATCCTGTGAAGGGTGTATTAGTATATTCATTTTACAGACTAAGCGTTAGAAAATTTAGGTAACTTGTACAGGGGGCACACAGGAAGTCACAGAACTAGCATGAAAACTTTGGTCTTTCTGATATGAAAGATCATGATACCAAAGGAGTGTTTGGTCTTCTTGTTTCCTAATTATTTAGATTGATTTTTAAGTATTCAGCCATATCAACGCCTTGTGGTAAATTTTATGCAGTATCTACTAGCAATTTGGGGGCTCAATTTACTTTTAGGATTTTTTTGTTACAAAAATAGTAGATGCTCATGACTATGGTAACAATAATATATTGTATATTTCAAACTAGCTAGAAGAAAGGACTTGAAATGTTTCTAACATATAGAAATGATAAATACTTAAGAGGATGGATACCCCAAATGCCCTGACTTGATCATTGCACATTCTATGCATGCAAAATATACTCATGTGTACCCCATAAATTGGTAAAATATTATGTATCAATAAAAGGAAAAATATTTTTAATGAGATATATAAAATATAATGAATTATTTCAGATGAGTTCTAGGAAAATATACATGGTCGTTGAAAAGTTACTCAGAGGAATATAAAGAAAAGGCTAATCATTTTACCAGCTTTCAATCCGATTGCCTCAAGGGTAAATTGTGTTCAAATTTAGAGTATCTTTTTACACTTATCATTTGCTTATATACGCAGGTAAAGATTTTCATATTTCTAGGATTGTCGGTTTATTTGGGTTCCAGCTTCTTACATACTTGGAATTCTACTATAAGTACTATTGCATTGTATTTCTCTTTCTTTCCTTTCTTATTTTGTTTTTTTGAGACAGAGTCTCACTCCGCCACCCAGGCTGGAGTGCAGTGGTGTTATCTTGGCTCACTGCAACCTCCGTCTCTCAGGTTCAAGAGATTCTCCTGCCTCAGCCTCCCAAGTAGCTGGGATTACAGGTGTGTGCCACCATGCCTGGCTAATATTTGCATTTTTAGTAGAGATGGGGGGGGTCTCACCATGTTGGCCAGGCTGGTCTTGAACTCCCGACCTCAAATGATTCACCCACCTCAGCTTCGCAAAGTGCTGGGATTACAGGCGTAAGCCGCCATGCCTGGCCCAGTGTATTTCTTTTTTAACTTAAACACTACCTAATCAATAATCAGTAATCATAACTCATTCTTTTCTAATAGCTGCTTCAGGTATGAACATATCTCATTTCATCCATAGTTTGGTTGGACTATATATTCATATATTCAACCTATTCTCTGTGGGTAAGGACAGTGTCTTTTTTTTTTTTTTTTAAGTGAGCAGTTTAATAGGATAAAAATATTAGGGACCACTGAACTACTTCAAACCCCTCATGTTACACAAAAAATAAACACAGAGAGATTTGTTCCAGGGTCCATTGTTAGATAATGATAAGCTGAAATACAGAGCTAGAATTTCTATTTTTTTTGTTTGTTTGTTTACTTCAAATCCAGGACTCTTTTTGGCTTTGTCATTTGCATTCTTCCAGAGTTCTGAAGACCATAGTTTCCACAGAGTGCATGTGCAAGTGGATTATGGCTGTATACCAAATTCCATAAGCTCAAGTACACATCATTTCAGCACACACACATGTGGCTGGTGTCCTTTCCAACCTTTGCCAAAATACTACCTCGTATTGTGAGGTAACATGCGTAATGGAGTCAGAGTCTAAAGAACCAAGTGGTAGATTGTAGAGCATGGATGGAGATCAATAATAAATTCTTCAGAGTTCCAAAATGACGACATTTGATTCATTGTGAATTGACTTATAGAAAGCCCCATTGGAGCTGAGGACAAGTGTCTCTTGTTTTATGGCTGCCCCCTGCATAGCCTTGTACTTAGCACATGGTAGATATCTACAGATAGTATAAATGAATTCATCAGCCAACCTGAATTTCTATGTTGCTTAGGGAAATTCTGGGGATCCCTCTCACATATGTCCTGGGATCTTGGGTGGGAAGACAGAAGAGTGATAGATAATATTTTTTCCAGGAGAATTATTTTTGTTCAACCACCTAAAATAATGGCATTCTCTTGATTACAACAAGAGATATATTTACTGCTGAAAATGTGTAAGATTTAGAAAAGTCTAAATTTTTTAAAAATCATCACCAATGCAAAGGTGATTATTTTTCTGGACATTGAAAAACAACAAAAAGGAGGAGGCTTTTGTGTGTTTTGTCTTTATACATTTATGTATGATTTGTTTACAGAAGTAATATATGTTCAAAATAGAACAAAAATAGAGGCTGGGTACAGTGGCTCCCACCTGTAATCCCAGCACTTTGGGAGGGTGAGACAGGAGGATCACTTGAGCACGGGGGTTTGACACCAGCCTGGGCAACGTAGCAAGACCCTATTTCTTAAAAAAGAAAAGAAGGAAGGGAGGGAAGGGGAGGGAAAAATAGAATAAAACAAATAGTTGAGCGTAGCAACTGTTAACATTGTTTGTTACATATTCTGGAAATCTTTTTGTCTCTGCATAGATGTTAAGAGTTTATAGTGTACTGTCAAAAGTACCAATCCTGGAACCAGCCAGTCTATAGTTTTATGGCTAGCTCTTCTGCCTGTAGCTGTGTGACTTTGAGCAAGGTACCAACCTTGCTGACCTAATTTTCTTATCTGTAAAATGGTGTTTTGTTGAACAGAGATGATGTGTAATAAGCACTTAGCCCAGTGTCTGGCACATAGGGAGTGACCAATAGGTGTCAGATGCTGTTGTTTTTACTACTATTACTAATATTATCCTAAACACTGAGGAGGTACAGGCCCTTGTTGATGTTAGTCTTTAGAGCTTTGACCCCAGCTCCCTGAGCTTTTTAGTGATGGTAATGTGAAGGGGGCTTTGTTTCTGCATTAGCCTTGCTGAGTGAGATTAAAATTCCCTGGCAGGCTTTCCTATCCACATTAACCAACACTGCCATTGTTTTTTACATTTGTTTCAGTGACAGCCTGTTTGATTAGGGAACTGGCCAATCTGCTTTTCTCCCTCCTGACAGGTGAATTGGGCCCACTCCTGTTTGGGTTTTCAAATAAAATGTCCAGGCCTTTTAGGTTTGTCAGTAGGCCCAAGCCTTTCAGCCCATTTAGGGAGTGGCAGCAGTGAGTGCCAGGCAGCAGCCTGTTTGCCTCCAGCGATTACTAGTTTCCCTTGGCCCTGTCTTCCTAAAATCACATTAGAAAGAACAGTCTCTGGCAGTCTTCCCCAATGTCTTCTCTCTCTATATACCTTGAGCCACTACTTCAAGCAGTGTTTCTTTATGCAATACAAGACTTATCTAGTGAGTGCTTTCAATTAAAAATTATACATTATTTTATTTTTGGCACTTAATAATTGCACATATTTTGGAGGTACACTGTGATATTCAGATACAGACAGTGTGTGAAGATCAAATCAGTCTTGTTAGCATATCTGTCACCTCAAGCATTTATCATTTCTTGTGTTGGGAACCTTCAAATCCTCTCTTCTAGCTATTGCAAAATATACAATACATTATTGTTAACTCTCGTCACCCTACATGGCTACAGGACATTAGAACTTATCCCTTCGATCTAGCTGTAATTTTGTATCTGTTAACCAACCTCCCTATCCCGACCCTCCCCAGCTTCTAGTAACCACCATTCTCCGTCTCCTTCTATGACATTAGCTTTGTTAGCTCCCACATATAAATGAGAACATGTAGTATTTATCTTCCTGCACCTGCCCAGTTTTTAAAAGCACTCTAGGGAACTTCGATGTGTGCAACCAGGGCAGCTCTGCTATACACCTTGTGTCTAGTTCTGCCCTGCTACTAGCTGAGACTTGGGGCTTTGAAGGATTTAATTTCACTATATTAACCATCAGTTTCCCCATTTTTCAAATGGGATTTGTAATATCAACCCTCTCTACCTTTCAGATAAGTTATAAAGAAAAGACAACTTAGATAACAAAAGATAATAATGAAAAGATAACAAAAGGCTTTGGAAAGTTAAGAGCACTACACAAATGAGCACTTGCCTCATTCTCTGTTTGACTTCAGTTACAATTTTTTGGAAGGGGGATTTAATTGAGATATAATTTACAAATGATAACTTTATCCTTTTAAAATATACAATTCAGTGGTTTTTACTATATTCACAGAGTTGTTCAACGAGCACCACAGTCTAATTTTAGAACACTTTCATCACCCCAAAAAGAAGCTGTATAAACATTAGCATCATCCCCATTCCTACTCTCCTAGTTCCAGACCCAGGAAAACACTAATCTACTTTCTGTCTCTATGGATTTGCCTATTCTGAACATTTCATGTAAATGTAACTATACAATATGGCGTTTTGTGACTGGCTTCTTTCTCTCAGCAGAATGTTTTCAGGGTTCATCCATGTTGCATGTGTCAGTACTTCATTCCTTTATATGGCTGAATAATATTCCTTTGTATTATGTATCATGTTTTGTTTAGCCATTCGTCAGTTAATTGACATTTGGGTTGGTTCTACCTTTTGGCTATTGTGACTGTGCTGCTATGAACATTTGTATAAAGCTATCTGTTTGAATGTCCACTTTGGAGTATGTACCTAGAAGTAGAATTGCTGGGTCAAATGATAACTCTGCATTTAACCTTTAGAGTAACTGCCAGATTGTTTTCCAAAGTGGCTATACCATTTTTTATGTCCACCAGCAATGTATGAGCATTCCAAGTTCTCAACATCTTCACCACCACTTGTTATTATGTCTTTTTTATTATAGCCATTCTAGAGGGTGTGATGTGGTAGAGGTTGAGTATCTGTTATCCAAAATGCTTAGAACTAGAAGTGTTTCAGATTTTGGAATGTTGCACTTTATACTTACCAGTTGAGCATTCCTAGTCTGAAAATTTGAAGTGCTTGAATGAGCATCCTTTTCGTATTCAGGAACATTTCAGATTTAGGATTTTTGAATGGTTTTTCTCTGATAACTAATGATATTGAACACTTTTTCATGTACTTATTAGCTATTTGTATGTCTTTTTGGAGAAATAACTTTTCAGATCCTTTCCCAAATTTTAATTGGGTTGTTTTTATTGTTCAGTTATAAATGTTCTTTCTGGATATTAGACCCTTATCTGATACATAATTTGAAATATTTTCTTTCATTCTGTGGGTTGTCATTGCATTTGCTTGATTGTATCCTTTGAGGCACAAAGTGTTTTAATTTTGATAAAGTCTAATTTCTCTATTTTTGATTTGGCTGATTCTGCTTTTGGTATCGTACATAAGAAACTTTGCCTAGTCCAAGATCATGAAGATTTATGACTGTTTTCTTCTAAGAGTTTCATAATGTTGGCCCTTACATTTAGGTCTATGATCCATTGTGAGTTGATCTTAGTGTGTAGTGTGAGGAAGGGATCCAAATTCATTTTTTTATGTGGATATCCAGTTGTCCCAGCACCATTTGTTTAAAAGACTCTTCTGTCTATTGCCATTGAAATATCTTGATATCCTTGTTAAAAATCAATGAAAAATAAATGTGAAGGTTTATTTCTAGACCCTCAGTTCTATCTTATTTATCTATATGTCTGTCCGTATGCCAGCACCAAACTATCTTGATTGCTGTAGCTTTGTAGAAAGCTTTGAAATGAGTGTACATTGTAACAAGATCTTCTGGGGAATTTGTGTGTGTGTGTGTGTGTAAGTTGAAAAGGGCTGGAACGCAACGTTGAGAAAAAGCAAATTGAGCAATATGGTATTCAGATGATAAGGCCCAGAAAGGGGGATTGACTAGCCAAAGGCCACATAGCCAGTGAGTGGCAGATCTTGGACCGGCACTCAGGTCTTCTGACTCCCATATCAGTGCTCTTTCCACCTCCTCTGTTGCATAAGTACTGAATGAGATGCCTTTGGTTAATGGACACTCTGAGCAAGAGACCTTGGGGTTATTTAAGCAACTGAACTTTGCTCAGTTTCCTCATCTGTAAAACAGAAATATTACCGAAATATTACCTCCATCACTGGCTGGGCCTGGTGGCTTATGCCTGTAACTGCAACAGTTGGGAGGCTCAGGAGGAAGGATCACTTGGGCCAAAGTCTTGAGACCAGCCTGGGCAACAAAGTGAGACCCTGTACGTACAAAAAATAAAATAACTAGCCAAGCATGGTGGCATGTGCTTGTAGTCCCTCCTAGTCAGAAGGCTGATGTGGGAGGGTCACTTGAGCCCAGGAGTTTGAGACCAGACTGGCCAACATAGTGAGACTGGTCTCTACCAAAACATTTTTTTTTAAATTAGCCAGGTGTGGTGGTATATGCCTGTAGTCTCAGCTACTTGGGAGGCTGAGGCAGGAGGATCACTCGAGCCCAAGAGTTCAAGGTTACCATGAGGCATGATCATGCCACTGCACTCCAGCATGGGTGACAGAGTGAGATCCTGTAATAAGAAATGGAAGGAAGGAAAGGAAGGAAGGAAGGAAGGAAGGAAGGATGGAGGGAAGAAAGAAAGGCAGGCAATCGGGAAAGAGGGAAGCAGGGAGGGAGGGAGAGCGTGGTACATCATAGTTATTGTGAGGATTCATAATAACTATGAATCCTTTGCCGGGTGCCAACTGGGAATATGAATGCAGTTTTCCATTGCATAAAAAGAATGAGGGGTAGGCAGAGCTCCTCTTGAGGCCCATCTCTTACCTCAACAGGTGGCCCACCAACCTCCCCTTATGTCCCATACACCTAGGACCTTGAGTAGAGTAAACTGAGACTTTAGGCAAACTGAGGGTTTCTTTAGAAAATCAAAGGGAATAGTGATCACTTCTAGGTCCCAGTACTGCCTGGGTGCCAGTTGAGGAAGCTTTGGTGGTAGGAGCAGGCCAGAGGAGCTAACACAGGAAATAAGTTTGGGATGCAGAAACTTCGTAAGCTTAGGAGGTCCTATGATATCGTGGGTAAGAACAGGAGTGTATGTATATAATTTTGTATTGTGGAAAATTGAAAATATATACAAAGGTAAAAAAAAAATGCTCCCTAATGCATCTGTCACCCAGTTTCAATGATTGTCACCTTATAGCCCATCTTTTTTTTTTTAATAATACATCTCACTAGGCCAGGCGCGGTGGCTCACGCCTGTATTTCCAGCACTTTGGGAGTGGATCGGATCACTCCCAAAGTGGGAGTAGGCAGATTACGAGGTCAAGAGATCAAGACCATCCTGGCCAACATGGTGAAACCCTGTCTCTACTCAAAATACAACAATTAGCTGGGCTTGGTGGCACGCGCCTGTAGCCCCAGCTACTCAGGAGGCTGAGGCACGAGAATCGCTTGAACCTGGGAGACAAATGTTGTAGTGAGCCGAGATTGCGCCACTGCTCTCCAGCCTGGGCAACAGAGCAAGACTCCATCTCAAAAAAAAAAAAAAAATACATCTCACTCCACCGCAAATCCACTCCATCCCCCACAAAAACCTATACCTGGATTATTTGGAAGAAAATATCATGTAATTTTAACTGTAAATATTTCATTACATATCTCTCAAATGTAATGACACAGAAAAAATATATAAATATTATGACACCATTATCATACCTACAATAATTAACAATAATTCCTTAATATCATTGAGTATACCTAGTCAGCAGAGCACAGGCTTTTAATCTAGGTAAATCATTGTTTCAGTCTTCCTTCTACAACATCAATAGCCCATCTCAGAGCCTGTTTTACATTGTACAATGAGGACGATTGTAACAATTCCTGAATCTTTAATAAGGTAATGCATATAAAGTGCTTACCACAATGCCTGATAGAAAGTAGTAAGTGCTCAATAAAGGTTAGCTTAGATTATTTATTAATAATAATAGGAAATATTTGAGTTGCTATTAAGGTGCTTTTGAGAATGGTTTTGACTTACAATCAAGAAGCAGATTTGAAGCCCAGCAAAATGATTGTTGGAGGGAGGAAAAAACAATGACAAAACAAAATTTCCAAAGTACCTCAAAAGAGAGCACTGGTATAAATTTGGAAGTGGAGCTGGAGATGATGGTGTCCTGGTAATTTTCCTCCTCTGTATGTAGTTTATTTCTCAGCAATTCCCCTGGAGGAGAGAGGAGAACTGGCTCAGTTAGGGGTTACAAATACTATAAACTATTCAAGGCAAGAAGACGCACTGCAATCAAAGGGCTGGGGGCCGCAGAATCCTGGCTCAGGAGATGAAGTCTCAGGTTCCCTGGGTTCATGGGCCTAAAGCCCCACCTTGAGCGACTGCATCTGTGGATGAAGTCTGGAGGCATGAGGCAGGCTCACTCCATTGTGTTGTCCTTAGAAACATTCCCCTTGTTCAGGAATGGCCTTGCTCTCTGCTGCCAGTTCCAGGCATCAGCTGAAAGCTTTTTTAATGAAAATGGAACCCAAAGGAGACGTGATAAGGTATCTGATTTTAACCTGAAGTGAGAGAACACCAGATGTTTCATTCTGTCTGAGGGTTCAAGAGAGGAAAAGCAATTAGCAGCTGCTACTGATTTAGCAACAGACACCTGCTAAATGAAAATCTGTAAAACCAGCCAGGCTTGGCAGAAGAGGCGCATACACTGCTTCTCTGGCATTTCTGGGAATTGTAAATTATGTTGGCTCAAATGGCAGGGCAATACAGGGGGGCTTCCAGTGGAGCTAAACATGCTCATCTAGACCAGGAGTGTGTATTCCCAAGATGTCAGTAACTTAGAAATGGCTATTTGGTTGGTGGATGGAGAGGACAAGAGAACGATTCTTCCAGAAGCTGCTGGTTCCTCTCAGCTGCTGGCTCTGGGGGTCATCCTGTAGCTGCCCTCTGGGGATAGATAGGGCTGACAGAAGGACAGGGGAATCCTGCCTCCCCTCTCCTGCTGATCCAGAGCACATCTCTCCTCTCTACCAAGGGCAGTAAGTCTCAAAGCAGGAGGAACACCCAACTCTGGACTCACAGCAGCTCCTGCCCTGGGACAGGTATAGACTCTTTGCTTTAGCAATGATCTGGAGAGTTTGTGCTTTGCTTTGGCTGGGAAACAGACTTATCTATAGCATACTGCCTTTTAGGATTCTTTTCTAAGGGGACATCAATGCCTGCTTTCCACTTTCATTTTCTTGAGGCCCACAGTGGAGCACAAACAATGGAAACATAGGAATCCATGAAGAGGGCTTTAGCGATCTCCTGCGACACTGCTTCAGTCTTGTCTTTTAGACCTTATAGTTTAAAGTTTAGATTTTACATGTGTTTCTGATCTTTTCAACCTTTTCTAATGGGAATTTCTTACATGTGGATGGGGCTTTGTAACCAGCTAATCTCACCCTAGTGTAGTTGTTGAGGATGAACTCAGGGATTATATTCTCTAGGTGTGTTTCCTGGCTGGACCACTTCTGTATGGATGTGTGTGTATGTGTATGTTGGTGGGAAAAACATAAAGTTCTTCATGGAGTAGGTGTTCAAGATATGACTGATGGAAGAGAAGGTCAATTTGTAGGTCATCTAGATGATGATGAAAGAATTCAGCAACTCCCATTCGTGCCTTATGCCACATTCGCTGGACATAACTGTGTCTTGGTCTCCAAACTAGGCCAGAGGTCAAATGTAACTTGGGCCAAAGATGTCTTCTGTTTCCAGTCTTGAGCAAGGGAGTGGCAGCTTTCCGTGTGGAGCAGGGGCCAGGGAATGCTGTTGGCAGATGCATGGTGAGACTGTCCTGAGGAAGTACCATCCAGAGCCTCGTGCTGGCACGGTGTTTTATTGTGGTTAAAGACTCAACTCCTGGCCGGGCGTGGTGGCAGCACTTTGGGAGGCCAAGACGGGTGGATCACCTGAGTTCAGGAGTTTGAGACCAGCCTGACCAACATGGAGAAACCCCATCTCTACTAAAAATACAAAAATTAGCTGGGCGTGGTGGTACATACCTGTAGTGTCAGCTACTCGGGAGGCTGAGGCAGGAGAATGGCTTGAACCCGGGAGGCGGAGGTTGTGGTAAGCCGAGATTGCACCATTGCACGCCAGCCTGGGCAACAAGAGTGAAACACCATCTCAAAAAAACAAAAAACAAAACAAAACAAAATGCTGAGCCCGGTGGCTCACATCTGGAATCCCAGCACTTTGGAAGGCTGAGGCGACTATATCACGAGGTCAAGAGATCGAGACCATTCTGGCTAACATGGTGAAACCCTGTCTTTACTAAAAATACAAAAATTAGCTGGGCATGGTGGCACGCGCCTGTAGTCCCAGCTTCTCGGGAAGCTGAGGCAGGAGAATCGCTTGAACCCAGGAGGCAAAGGTTGCAGTGAGCCGAGATCGTGCCATTGCACTCCAGCTTGGCAACAGAGTGAGACTGTCTCAAAGAAGAAAAAAAGACTCAACTCTTGCTTCCAAAGATGGAAGTTAGGGTTTTTTTTTTTTTTTTTTTTCTTTAACTGAGTAGGCCCTTAGTAGAGATATACAGACATGTTTTAATTTCACTAACTCTGCCACACAGTGTAGGAGGGGGAAAGGAGCAGTAAGTAGTCCAGGGTAAAGGAAGAACTAGGGCCCCACACTCTAGCCAGAACTGGGGGAGCTCCACCTTCTCTGATCAGGGGAGAGACCAGGATTTCCATCACCTCATTCCAATAACTACAATAACCACAGCACAAATATGTGTCCTATATCTGCAGGCTGCCATTGAAAGAGGGCCGGGGACCCTGCATATGATAGAGCATGCTAGGTGCACACATGGTCCTTATAAAAGCAGCCAGGTATGCATGGGCTAGGCCCTGCATACACAAGTCACCCACTGGTCCATTAACCGTATGTTCCTAAAAACCCATTATGGTCTTAATAATTCAGACTGGCACGGGTGTCAAAATTCAGATAACCCCTAAGCAATAAAATTACTTATTTTTCTTTAGAACCTAAGACCTTTAAGTCTTAACTACTTTGAAGAATACTTCGGTGACCAAAGGGAGAATTCCTCTTCACAAGATTGCTTTATTTGAAGGTTGCAGGCCTTATATAGGGTCTCCCCCCAGTCCCTGGGGACTCTGTTAATGAAGAGGTTTGGGTAGGGCTTGAACCTCTGCTCCTTCAAAATTTCAGCATACACACAAAAGAGCCTACTTCTCAGCATAGATGTGACCACTGTGTGTCACTTGGATGCCACATTTTGGGGCAGTTTCATTCATAATAAAGATAAAATGTTACTATATTTTGTCCTCTATTGTTGCTTTGCAAAGTCAGTGGTCAGCCTTTTTACTCCTTTGAAAGTCATCTTTTTAGGTCACTTTTGAGTTTTTTTCTTTTAGTTTGATGTGCTACAATGTTACTATATGTTTCAGTATTAATTTGTTCTTATTCTGTTTGGGAGTCTTTGGGCTTGTTGTGTGGAAGTATATAACATTAGTCAGGTTTTGGAATACTCTCAGCTGTTATAACTTTAAATTCTGCCTCTGTTCCATCCTCTTCTTCTGGGACCACATTTTAGAGATATGTTAGTCCATCTTAGTATACCTTCTTGTCTCTTAATCTTTCTTTGATATTTTCTACTTCTTTGTCTTACTGTACTGCATTTTGGCTTATTTCTTCAGCTGGATATGCCAGTTTATTATTTATCCCTTTAGTTACTTCTATCCATTTTTATTTTAATTATTATATTTTTATTTTTCTCAAACATAGGAAAGAGTCTGTAAGTAAAATTTTTATTATCTGCCTCTTTAAATCTATATTTTTGGGATTCTTGATTTGTTTTCCTTGTGTATTTAAGTTTTCTTTTTTTAAATATGACTGTTGTTTTAATGTAAGTTGCTTATTTTCATTGGGATTTTATTTGTGGGAAGTTTTTGACTCCTGGTTTCCTCTAAAGACAATCTGTCTTTGTTCTTGCTCAGCACCTGAGAGCTGCCAATCTGGAATCATGCTAAATGAAATTCTTGACCTCAGATTTTTTGATTACCCAAGTAGTGTACATTCACTTTTCAAATACACATGATGGCTGGCTTGTGGTTCCAAGTCTTTACTGGAGATACCTAGATCCTTTTCCTGCTAGTCCAACTCAATGTGAAGATTTGAGAGTAGATTTTCCTTATTGTCCTAGAGGGCAGGAGTAATTTGTATTTACTAGCACACCTGTACACTGGAGTGTAGCTTTCTGGGGTCCCAGCTTTATGAGAATTATTTCTTATCAGACTCTTTGGGATATCATGACCTTTGCATCCTATCCCTTATGCCCTGTGAAGCTATGAGAAATCAAAGCTCAAGTTCAGCAGGCTTAACAAATCTACTTTAGGTGAAAATTGGATGCAGTATCCCACTTATGTCTCTGGGTTCCCACTTCTTATTTTCTGGCTAGAAAATTCCTTGTGTATTTGACAGTTCATAGACTGAAAAATAAAACAATTTTAAACATATTTTATTCAGAACTTTTGTGTGTTTTCAGTGGGTGGTTTGTTAGAGAAGTAGCCTTTTACATGATCAGAAATAAACATCTGGGTCTTGTTTTCCAGCCCTTTTATGGCTGTGTCCTTACTTTCAGGAGCAACCAGGAGGACATTCTAATTCTATTCGTTGGTTGTCAGTGCTTTCCTGAAATATCTCTAAATAAGTTGACAAATACCTACTATGTGTCTAGTATTCTGCTAAGTTCCATGAAATATCAGGAAACCCATGTAGCCTCTCATGTAACTAACATAACATTGGCAGTAGTGGCCTTAAGCCTTTGCTACACTGATTTAAACCGTATTTTCATTTCCAAACCCCTTTAAGCCCTAGAAATTAGCATTTGGAATGATATAGTTGTAAGACTGTAAGGTACATGAAGGCAGAATCCATTTGTATCTTGTTCATGATAGTTGGCACATAGTAGGTGCTCAAGAAATAATGAATGAGTATATGGGAGGTCACAGAAGCAGATTCCAGTGCTGACCAGTTCCCATGGCAATATAATTAGAATATTCCAGATCCATGCTCACAGGTGTGGAGGAGAAAGAACATCTCAGCAGCAGGAGGTCAAACCATCATGTGTTTGGTTCATTTGTAAATCAAGTTTCAAAGTCAAGGGTCCCGTCTCTACCATCAAGGGCCTCAGGGCACATATTGGTAGTGTAAGTCAATGATTAAGAATATGGACTCTGGAATCAGACTGCCCATTTTTATCCTGGCACTGGAAGTTACCTTGGGTCAGTTGCTTAACCTCTCTGTGTCTCAATTTTCTTAAGTTGTAAAAGGCAGATGGTAGAACCTATCTTATAGAGTTGTATGAATTAGCTACTACTCACCAAGTATTTAGAAGTATTTAGGACAGAGAATTGCCATGTACTAACAATTATTATTTCTATTATTGTTATCTCTTTTGTTGTTTTGAACACTAGTCACATCATTAAAAATACATTTTCCTGGGAGTTATCTGTCATTTCTATATGAAAATATTCTGAGTTTTTACACCTACCCCTTAAGATTTTGGAGCTTGCTCTACTGTAGTATTTCTCCAGGTGTGGGTTGAATACTTCTGTATCCACATTTCCTTAGGGAAATATATTAAAATACAGATTACTGGGCCCCATCCCAGTTAGTCCAAAGAAATTTCTTTCTCTAAAACTCTAATGAAAATGAAGATTCTACACATTCTCTGCGTGTTGGGTTAGCCAGGAACTGCTGCGGATCTAAGTTTACCATCTTTCAGTGCTGATGGAAAATCTGGGAGCAGGCTTAGAGCCTGAGAAGAGATAGATAATTGGAGAGTTAAATAGAAGAGAAGAAAGAAGTAGCAAAAAGTGAGCAGAGTGTACTCATATCAGGAGGTGGTCAAATCCCATCCATCTCTGCTGGCCTCCAGGGGCTATGTGACATTTGCTTTCCCTTGATTTAGGGCTTCATGAACCTGGCTCCAATTTATGCAGAGGTCATGGGGATTGTTAGGGGGAGATGTTGGAGGTAACAGGTCAGGGAAGCCTGCCTCATAAATGACTGCCTGGCCCACTGGCTGCCTTTAAGCAATGACCCCCAGGGAGTAGTAGATTAACCAGATTCCCTTCTTGGCAGATGGTGGAGTGGAGCGTGTTTAGGCTGAGTGCCCTTGAGCTGTTTTGACTGGGCTGAAAGCCAAATCCAGATGCTTTCCTGTTTGCCTTTGCTCTAGCGCTGGTGGAGGGTTGGCTTTTATATCAGTCAAGCCATCTGATGCTTAAGTCTTTAAAAGACATTTCAATATGAGTGGAGGGTACCACAGACTACCTGGGTGGATGAAGGACTGGTAGTTTAGTACCTATCATACCTACCACTGTACATGGCCTAAATTTTCTGGGTGAAAACTATAACCCAGGGCAGAGGAGAATGATGTGTTGGTCCTGTTAGTGGTGGAAAGGGGCCTCATTGAGCCCCTTGTTCCACCACCTAAGCAGGAATGTTAGGCCCAGGGAAGTCAGTCTGCAGGTACAGTTTGGCCTCCACATACAAGCAGGTTTCCTTTTGACTTGGAGCTACCCTGGTTCCTCAGTAGGCTTTTGAACCATCTCTATCATTAATTAGACTTTCTCCTGGGTTCTGTGGAGAGAGCTGTACAAATACTCACTTTCCCTTATTGAGTAAAAAGTCAAATAATGTGTTCAGGGCTGGACTTCTAAGTACTGAAGCACCATCTTGTATATTCAAAACATCTTTCCTTCTTCGGTATGAAATTCAACCTTTGTCTCAGTTTGAAGAAGCAGTAAATAAATTGGCATTTAGTGAATTCAGAGCTCCCTGGGTCCACTTTGATGGCTAGGTAGTGCCTATATTATGGTAGCTAGGTAGTGTAAGGCCTTCAGTTTTCATAGTAGACTCTATTTCTTTGCCATCAATGAACAGCCTGAAGTATGGAACACACAATAATGGTTAAGATCATGGGTTCTGGAGCCAGGTTTCCTAGGTTCAAATCCTGACTGAAGCATTTAATAAATCTGAGACTATAGGCAAATTATTTAACTGAAACCCTATCTCTTTTTCTTTTTAAATGGACCTGGGATATACATAACTGGAGTAATATTTCTAATCCTTGACTCATAACATGCCCCACCGTTTGTCCATGTATAGCCTGCTTTAATTTGTGTGTGCATTTACTTGTTTATGGATAATATGACAACTGTGAGCCCAACCTAAGAACTAGTCACATTGATGAGAACCCAGTCTGCCTGTGTGCCACTTCCCCAATCCTGCTCTCTACCTCCTCCTCCACCCTGAAGGAATCGCTGGCCTGAATTTTGGTTATTATTCCTTTGTTCCTTTTGGAGTTTTATCTTTTTCTCATATGCACAGAGATATTTATATTCATGTTGATATAGACATGGGTATATACATATATAGATATAGATTCCTAAATAAGATATTACTTCATTGTTTTTTTGACCCTCATAAGAAGAATATTATGTTTTAGGTAGTTTTCTGGGACTTCCTTGTTTTTACTCCTCATTATATTAGTATGCTTCATTGCTGCCATTGAGTATAACTGTAGTTACATTTTGACTGTGGTATAACATTTCATCATGTTAATAGGCTACAGTGTCTTTCTGCAGTCTCCTTGGGATGGGTGTTTGGTCATTTCCAGTATTTTACTATCATGAAAAATTGCTCTGTGCCTCAGTTTTATTTCTAAAAATTGGAGAATAACCACAGGAGCTACTTCATAAGGGTGTTGTGAAGATAAAAGGAGTTAATAGTTGTAAAGTGCTTAAAACAAGATGTTGCTCATAGCGTATTGTTGGTCTGTGTATTGGTTTGCTAGGGCTGCTATGACAAGTATCACAGAGTGGGTGGCTTAAAAAGCAAATTTATTTCCTCACAGTTCTGGAGGCTAGAATTCTAAACTCAAGGTGATGGCAGGGTTGGTTTCTTCCGAGAGCCTCTCTTTTCCACTGGTCAATGGCTGTCTTCTCCCAGTGTCTTCATAGCGTTTTTCCTCTGTGCAATGGTGCAATCTTGGCTCACCGCAACCTCCACCTCCCAGGTTCAAGCGATTCTCATGCCTCATCCTTCTGAGTAGCAACCGCCATCACGCCCAGCTAATTTTTGTATTTTTAGTAGAGACAGGGTTTCGCCATATTGGCCAGGCTGATCTCAAACTCCTGACCTCAGGTAATCCATTCACCTTAGCCTCCCAAAGTGCTGAGATTATAGGCGTGAGCCACTGCACCCAGCCTGTAATCTCTGCTTATGAGGACACTGGTCATATTGGATTAAGACACACCCATATGAACTCATTTTACCTTAATTACCTTTTTTAATGGCACTGTCTCCAAATACAGTCACACTCTGAGGTACTGGGGGTAAGGAATTCAGTGTATGAATTTGGGGAGAGACACAATTAAGGCCATAGGAGTCAGTAAGTATTCATTATGATCTTCATTATCTTCACCTTCCTCTTTATCATGAAAGCTCAGGAAAATGCAGCAGACTTAGTTAATGGCATATCCACTAGGATCACTATTATGTGAGCTATTATTATTCTTAGGCAGACCAAACACCAGAGCTTCCTTCCCTGCCTTTTCAGAAATGACTTTTGATACCAGCAACAAGTACTCAAAAGTGGCACTTTGTGGTTTCTTAAGATGATAGGCAGCAGCTTCTTAAGTCAGTTAGATGTGGGAGGAGGAGAGCAAGGAGGTTTCATTTTCATCTTGGTTAAAAGAAGCAGCTAAGTGAGTCTTGTAGAGTATTTGATGGTGTACAGTCCCAAAATTGCCACTTGTTAAAGTTCTATAGGCATTGCTGAAAGAGGCAGGCAGGTCTGGGCTGCTATGTTTTTCAAACCAGGAAATACACTTGCACAAGTGGCTGTGCCACCAGAACAAACAGCATCTTTCATGGGCTTAAAGTATTTTGTTGACATTAAGGAGCTGACTGGGGGATGGCACCTGGTAACCACAACTCTGTTCCCCTGCTCTCTCAAGGGCTCTAAGCACTAAGGAGGAAGTCAGGAGTAGTCCTGATAGGGTTTGGACTCCAAAGGGAAGGACCAGCCAGGCACGGTGGCTCATGCCTGTAATCCCAGCACTTTGGGAGACAGAGGCAGGCAGGTCACTTGAGGCCAGAAGTTCGAGACAAGTCTCGCCAACATGGCAAAACCCCATCTCCCCTAAAAAATACAAAAAAAATAAATAAATTAGGCAGGTGGATGTTGCAGTGAGGTGAGATCACACCACTGCACTCTAGCCTGAACAACAGAGTGAGACTCTCTCCAAAAAAAAGGAAAGACCAGTGGCCCCTTCCCCTTAATTACTGCCCCGTCCCTTTCCACATCAGATGATGGGAATACCATATGCCTGGCAAGGCTGTGGGTGTCTGTCCTTACTGGAGGTGAGGAGTGGGAGTAGGGTCTCAAGGGAAAATACAATGAGAACAAGGGATTTGGGAGTCTATGGATGCCCCTTTACACATTATTTTCTTAACATGCCAAAGTTCTCCAAAGGAGGGAATTCTTTTTATTTTTTTTTAACTTTTATTCAACATTGTATTTTGGTCATTTCCAGCATAATGAGATAAGAAAAAGAAATCAAAAGATTGGAAAAGGACACATAAAACTGTCAACATTTACACAGGATATGATTATACCATAGAATCTAAAGACGAATCTAAAGACAAATTACTATAAATAATAGGAAAGTTTAAGGAAGTAGCTGTTGTAAACTCAGTCCGCTGTTTTCACATCTTTTATTTTCCTATTGCCTATGTTTTTCTCTTTTTGTTATGCTTGCTGGGATATTTCTTCTTCTTTATTTCCCTAAACCTTTATTAAATATTTATTCTGACTGCTTAAATTTTAAGTTTCCAGGAGCTCTTTACTTATTTTTTAATCCTTCCCTTGTTTAAGGATCTTGTTCTTTCATAGATGTGACACCTGCTTTTATTTATTTTTTTGTTATTACACTTTAAGTTCTAGAGTAAATGTCCAGATCTTGTAGGATTGTTACATAGGTATACACATGCCATGGTGGTATGCTGCCTCCATCCCCCTGTCACCTACATTAGGTATTTCTCCTAATGTTGTCCTTCCTCAATCTCCTCACCCCCTGCTATCCCTTCCCTAGCCCCCCACCCCTTAACAGAACCCCGGTGTGTGATGTTCCAGAGGGAATTCTTAAAAACTAGAACATATTATCACTAATCATCATTAATAATTTAATGTATCCTCTTGGTTAAGGATTCCTGTAATGTAGAGATATAAAGAATATCACATGAAAGTTCCCATCTCCTATTCCCCAGAGATAATTGCTGTTAACAGTTTGGTATACTTATCTTTTGACTTTTTTCATCCTTTAAAAGAATTCAGCTACATGATTTTCTTTTCTTTCTTTTCTTTCTTCTTTTCTTTTCTTTTCTTTTCTTTTCTTTTTTCTATCTGCCTGGAGATATAGCTACATTTTTTTTTAACTATCCGCCTGGAAATATAGCTACATGATTAATAAATGAATACATTTATTTGTTGTTAAAAAGGAAAAAAAAAAAACCATACAAGTATACAGAGCCCAAAGCCAAGATCTTCTCTTTCCTTCCCCAGTGTCTCTTCCCCAATCCTGTCTCCTTCTCCAATTTGGGGATAGTAACTGGATGCTATCTTGGGTCCAAACATCTAAAAATACATATACAAACTTTCCTTTTCTTCTAAAAAAAAAAAAGGATCATGACTTATACACTATAGATTTGTTCTGTTTTACCTAGAAATGGTTGTACCTCCTTTTTTAAAAAAAACATGGTGTAGTAGTACATCTTCCAGAGTATTTTTTGATAACTCTCCTACTGATGATGGTCATTTAGGTTGCTTTATTAATTACAATTTATTTGTAATCATAAATAATACTGCAGTGAACATCTTTATGCATATATTTTTGTGCATGTGGGCAAGTGTTGCTGTTAGTACAAATTCCTAGAAGTGAAATTACTGAGTCAAAGTGAATAAGCATTTTAAATTTTTGATAGATATTGAAAAATTGTCCAGAAATAACATATCTTGTTTCTTCTTTGGTGTACTATGTCTTAGGGTTTTGCCATATTAGTTTATATGTATATTATTTAAATTTCTTTAAATATTTTAAAATTCCTAAGTTTTTACTATACAAATTTTCAAACTTACCAAAAAGTTGGAATAGTAGTATAGTGAACAATGGCTGCATATCCTCCAGCTAGATTCAATATCTAAAATTTCTCCATATTTGCTTTCTACCTAAGTGTGCTGAATGATTTCAAAGTTGCAGACATCTTAACACTTCAGCCCTAAGTACTTCAGCCTGCAGCTCCTAAGGTCATTATTTTGTATAACTACAATACCTTACCACACTTAAGAAAATCATCAACATTTCTATAATACCATCTGCCTTATTTAATAATCAGCCTACACTTAAATTTCCTTAATTGTCCCAAGAATATCTTTAAAAAAATATCAGGATCTAGTGAAGTTTCAAGTATTGCTTTTAGTTGGTCCATATCTTTACTGGTTTTCATTTTTTTAACCTGAGAACAGTCCTCCCTTCTTAATTTGTGATGGTGAAATTTTAGTGAGTTATTTTGTAGAATGTCCCACATTCTGGATTTGAATGTTTCCTTAATGGCAAAAACTTGTTGTTTTTAATGGCAACGTGACATTCTGTTCCATGAATATATCCTGGATTATTTAACTAGTTCCCTATCGATGGTCATTTAGGTTGTGGCATTCCTTTTGTGGCTCCTCTCACAAGTGGTATTTTGTCCTAAGGAGTTTGTGAACCCAGTAGGCCACAGATAGAATCTCTGGTCAGTTAATGATGATAAAGTATTCCAAAACCAAACTTCATTGGCAGGAACATTATCAAGGGCAGTTGTAACCGTGGATTATATCCTTTCCCCTAAAGGAGACAGATTATCTTTTTTGATTCCCTGGTTTATTTTGAGAGGCTGTAGTTTGGGGCTAAGCTGAGATGAGGTTCTCTCTTTGTAAGTGCCTACTCTCACTTGGCACCTAATCATTAGCCATGGACTCTTTTGGTAAGGCCAAGTCACCTGAAGTATGGTGTGAGTTTCTGAGGTATAAGCTCCCTTAATTTGAAGCATGCGTCCCTCCCTCACGCAGTTATTCTCACTTCAGTCTGCCCTTTCTTCCTCATCTCCCGGGAGCCCAAGGCTAATCTTTCCATCTGTGCTTTGGGTCCCATTCCCTCCCACCTGCTTCCAGTCCTCTCGATGTCTAGTGCCTCCTGCCCCTCATGCTTCTCCAGCATCTCTCTGTCCACTGGCTCCTTCCTTTGGTCTATACATACTCTTCTGTTCTTAACAGTTATTTCTCAATATTGATACTACCCTTTAGTTATAGCTTCCATCTCCCTCCAGTCATTCATGCTTCTCAAAAGATTACTGAGGACCAGGGGTCCACCAGATGGGGTGCAAGAGATGTTCCATTGGATGTGTAAAAAAATTAAATTTCTATTCTAAACAGAATTTCATCCTTTTACATTTCCATATTTGTCCTGATGTACATTTACATGTGCATATTTTATAATGTACAGTTTGCATATATATAATTTACGTTACTTTCAATTCTTCTCACCCTTTCTGGCCCCTTTCAGAACCATACCCACCCACATTCCCACTGATTTATGAGCTTCTCTCCCAGACAGTCACACTGGCATCACAAATTCAGCATGGCCCCAGCTTCTTTTCTTGTATCTTACCTCCTCCAATCTGCACCCTAGACTGTAGGTCCCAACATAGGGAGAAGCCCCAAAATCCTACCATCCATCTAAGCGACAGCCTGTGAGTCATCTGTGACTTCTTTCCTTCTCTTATTTCTGTGCAATCCCTTGTCCAGTCAATTAATTAGTCCTGACAATTCAACTTCCATACCTTTTCTCAAATCTGTGTCTGCCTTTGTTTAGACATTACTATCACCAGCCCCTAACTGGTCCCTCTGTATCAAGTAGCAAACCCTGAACACAACCACCAAAAGTAGCCCTGCAAAATTACATATCATGCATGCCTCTCACTCAGAAAATTCAAACTGCCTGTAATCCCAGTACTTTGGGAGGTGGAGACAGGCAGATCATGAGGTCAGGAGTTCGAGACCAGCCTGGCCAACATGGTGAAGCCCTGTCTGTACTAAAAATACAAAAAAAATTAGCCAGGCATGGTGACGCATGCCTGTAATCCCAGCTACTTAGGAGGCTGAGGCAGGAGAATCGCTTGAACACCAGGAGGGAGTTGGAGGTTTCAGTGAGCCAAGGCCACGCCACTGAAATCCAGCCTGGACAACAGAGCGAGACTTTGTCTCAGAAAAGAAAAGAAAAAAAGAAAAGAAAATTCAAACCAAAGCCAATGCATGATCTACAGGGCCTCCCATGATCTTTTGCTGCACTGATATTTTCTCCTTATCTGTTAGCCTTCTCACCTAGACTATGAACTGTTGTAGGGCAGGGGTTTCTACCCTACAGGATGTCTTCATCATTGCCACATAACAAGAGGCAAGCACATTACCTGTCACCCAGGCATGCCTTAATAGATGTTTTTGGTCAATTGGATGAAAGTGAGAATAGGACTGTTTTGGGTAAGAACAGGAGAGTGGTGTTGACATTCCTTTGAGAAATAAAGAGGTTTTCAGTGACAAACTCTGGCCTAGAGATAGGCCAAATGAATGGACCAATGTGGGGAGCTAAAGTTACCCTGATAGTCATCTGATAAACATACTAATGAGTGAGTTAGGACTGTGGGACAGCCCAGGTGATACCGTCTCTTGCTAAGGCAGAATGATGAAATGAAACCCCAGCTTTTGACCTAGAAAGATCTGGCATTAAGTCTTACTGCCTGGGATGGAAATTCTGGCTTTCCTAGTTACTGGCTGGATTGATGTTAAAAAGGAGGATAGTGATTATAACAGCCAGCATTTAATGAGCACTTACCATATGCCAGCACTGGGTCAGGGATTCTACAGATATCATTTCACCACAGCCGGATGAAGTTGATACTATTATTCTCATTTATGAATAATTCAACCAAGGGTCAGCAAGATTAAGTGATTTGCCCAAAGTTGTATAGCGAGTAAATGATGGAGACAGAATTTCAATCTCAGCAGCCTGACTCCAGGCTGGAGATACTGATTTGGGAGTCATTAGCATACAGATGGTATCTAGAGCCAGGAACCTGGATAAGATTAACTAGCGAGTGAGAGTAGCTATAGAAGAGGGACATGGAAGTGGTTCTTGGCCCCTCTTGTATTTAGAGATGAGGGGCATAAGGGAAATTCAGCAGAGGAGATTGAGAAGGAAAGCCACTGAGGTAGAGAAAGAACAGAGGGTGGTGTGTGAGAACCCCAGCACAGAAAGTCTATTAAGGACGAAGGAATGATCAACTGCATCAAATGCTGTTGATGGATTAAACAAGATGAGGTCTAAAAATTGACCAGGACTAGCACCTCTAGTTTTGCAAGTTAACTGCATAATGGAGTGAGTGGTATCCAAAATCTCTCTGACACCCTGGCATGGGATTGAGCCTTGACAGAAGAAGGAATGCCTATTTAAAACTCACATACAGATGCCATGTGGGCTAGCTTCCATCCTTGTGTTGCTCACTGGAATTGGAAACATAGAGGTCATTGGTAACCTCAACAAAGGCAATTTGAGTGGAATGGTAGGAACGAAAATGTGATTGAATTGGATGGAAGAATACTTCAGAGGAAAGGCAGTGATGGCAATGAGTAGAGACATCTTTTGAGGAGCTTTGCTGTAAAGTATAAAGGAAAGCAGAGAAAATAGAAGTGGTAGCTCCATTATTACCACAAATGGAAGTAAGAGCTTTAGTTTCTTTAGATGAAAAGTATTTTAGCATGTTTGCTTTCTGATAGCAATGATCTAGTGAGAAAAACAGACAATTGCTGGTATGACATTCTTGAGTAGGTGAGAAAACATAGGATCTAGTACAGGAATGATGGTAATAGCCTTAGCCAGTGCCACCGGTGCTTCCTGCATAGTAGCGGAGGAACAAAAGCAGCTGTGGGGGGGATGGGTGCAGGGAGGAGGGAGATATGGAGGTGGGAGCTTGTGCATGTTATTTTCCAATGGCTCTCCATGCCCCTCATCCTATTGAAATAGGAAGCCATTTCCTCAGCTAAGTGGGAGGATGGGGAAGGTTTGAGGAAAGCAGAAGTTGGGAAATAGTGGTCTGGGAGAGAGGAGAGTGAATGATCTTGGGAATATAGTGAGATTGTAGAACAGCATGGAAGTCTGGTGCAAACTTTGTTGTCACGAATGTAAAGGGTTAATAGCATGGCTTTATATTTTTCTCCAGACATGTTTGCTTGCATGGGTTTGGGGATGTGAAGTCAGTTGGATTTAGCCAGGAATGTGGTTTTGCCAGGTAAGTAGGAAAAAAGGAGAGAGTATGTCAGGAGAGTTGGGAATGTACCAAAGGGAGTGATGAGCTTTGAACTCAATGCTGGTGAGCATAGAACTGAGGGCATGAGGTTGCTGAGGGGGCAGTAAAAAGGTGGTAGGCTCAAGACTGTAGGTCCTGGTGAAGTGGGAAAATTGTGAGAGCAGGGATATTAGAGGGAGTGAATTGGCCAGACACGAGGTGGTGGCTGGAGAGTAGGGTGCATGACAGAGGTTATGGAGAGATAACAGCTATTAATAACTGTTGTGACCATGCGAATAAGGTATGAGGTAAAATGGAGAGGAGATCTTGAGGGGCATGGAGAGCAAGGCATTGAGAGGCTAGGGTGTCGCTAAATATTGATACCACAGGGATTTTGACAAAGCAATGTTGGAAATGAGTCACAGGGAGGGAAAAGGCAAAACCTTCAAGGACTGAAGTGGAGAAGATATACATGGAGGGGGCCGTAAATGATTGCAACAGAAAGGAGTAGTGGGTGCCATGGTCTCATGACATGAGATTCAAATCAGGAGATGGTGATCAAAGTGGCAGAGATAATGGTTTGGAAGAGACAGCAATTTGGAAGCATCTGTGAGGCACAGAGCGGCACTCCCTTGGCCCAGTGGTTCAAGGTGATATGAAAGGAAAATCACCCACCGCTTGATTGAGCTGTCAGGATAGCAGTGTCTTCAGAGAGAGAGAACCAAGTTTTCTTAAAGCAAGAAGGTGAAGGGACTGCTCAGGTGACTGAAGTAAACAGGGAAGTAGGGGCATAGTGGGATCAGTGGTCACCATGGCAGAGGATGGTGGTGCAGTTGCCAGGGTTGTAGAGTGTGGAGAAGGAGGTGAGGTTGAGATTCTTGCAATGAACAGAGTCCATTCACCTAATGTTTCAGGCAGTCTAACTCCAGAGGCCTGGAGAATTTTACCATTCTGGTCTTTTGATTCTAAAAAGGATGTTGACTTGTGAGAAGATAGTTAATGACCTGTTTTGTTTAAAGCATTTTTTGTTGCTTTTGACTTCCGATTGCATTGATGGAGGACTTTTTGTCTATAGCCTCAGGATTCCTCCAGGAGAAAAAGAACCAGGCTATGTACATTAGAGTGGAATTCCAGATGTGAGTTCTCTAGTGTGTAGAAATGAATTAACCAAGTGGAAATCTTTCTGGGGAAGTATGGCATTTCACAGATATTATTTGTAAAATGGGGAAAAGAGGGTCAGAGGAGGCTCCCTGAGAAAATTCCTGAAACTCAGCCCAGACTCAGTGCTCAGTAAGGAACTGTCTTAGCTGGGCATGATGGTGCATGTCTGTAGTCCCAGCTACTTGGGAGGTTAAGGCAGGAAGATTGCTTGAGCCTAGGAGCTCTGAGCTGTAGCATACCATGATTGTGCATGAGAATAGCCACTGTATTCCAACCTGGGCGACATAGTGAGACCCCATTTCTTTAAAAAAAAAAAAAGT
>NW_016107504.1:3608931-3623629 GCF_001604975.1 Cebus imitator
CTGGGATTACAGGCTCGCACCACCCCACCTGGCTAATTTTTGTATTTTCTTAGTAGAGACAAGGTTTCACCATGTTGGTCAGGCTGGTTTCAAATTCCTGACCTCGTGATCTACCCGCCTCGGCCTCCCAAAGTCCTGGGATTACAGGCATGAGCCACCGTGCCTGGCCCCTTTTTCTCCTTCTTTTTCCACACTTCCTCCTTACCCTATTTCCTCTTTCCCTTCCCTGGGTTTGGTTGCAGTGGCATATGCACCAAGGTCAGTACTCTTTGTGGCCCCATGAAGTAGAGAAGTCTTGGAGTAGGGGTGAGGCAGCCATCAGAGGAAGGAAACTGCTGGTGGGGACAGTATCTTGGCCACTCCATCTCAAGTCTGTAGCCACGGTGGCTACAGAGATGCAGTGGGCCAGTGACAAGAGGCTCAGGAGCTGGGAGGCCTATATTGTAGGCAAGTTTGGCTACTGTGTGATGTGGGGCCAGGGTGACAGACGGTGGGCAGAACATGCTATGAAGATAAGGATCATTTAAACAGGAAGGGAGTAGGATAAATCACCATGTGGAGGGACAAGTGAGGACATGTGCATGTCCTGCCCCTGGTCCTGTTGCTGATACCACTATGACTACTCCCATTCATAAGGGTGGCTCCTCCCCATGGAGCATCTCTTATGAGTCAGACTTTTGTAGGAGGGAGCAAACAAGCAGAGGATAGCTGAGTGTGCTGGCTAAGACTATAAATTCTAGAGCCAGACTGCTTGGATTTGAATCCTGGCTCTGTCACCGAATGAGGGTATACCCTTGAGTAAGTTATGTAACTTTTCCATACCTTAAAGTCCCATCTCTGAAATGCAGATAGTGGAACAATATAGTTCTTATGAGGATTTGTTTAAATTGACAGTTTACAAAGTGATTTTCATAGTCCATGGCATAAAAGAAGTTCCGAGTGTCTGTTATATTTTTTTAAATTTAAAAATCATACAACAATCTTGTAACAGAAGACATATTTTCATTTTACTGATGCCAACACGGAGGTAGAGGGTAAGGGCCTTGGCCAAGGCCACATGGCTATTGAGAAGCAGAGTCAAATCTAGAATACAGCTTTGACAGACTCCAAAGTCTTAGCTTGTAACTTCAATGCTTAACTGCCTCCCTGGACATTCAGGTGGAGACTTTGCTTTCAAGAAAGGTTGGGTGGCACGGAGAGGCAGGTGAGCGCTGTGAGTCAAGGTGGGTGGCCAGCAATTGGAGTCTGTGAGGACACACCTGGGACTAGTGACTGCCTGCCCTTGGCCCAGCTCCTTGCTGGGGGAGAGCAACCTGACTTCCCAGGCCCATTTCAGGAAGAGGTCAAGCCCCTTAGGTACGTGAAGGTGCTGATTTCAGCCAGAGAGCTGTGCCTTCTTGGGACTTTTTCTTCCTTCTCTGTTTTCCGGGTAACCTCAGTGAAATTATTAACCCTTTTGTACCTCAGCTTTCTCATCTGTCAATTGAGTATAATATTTTACCTGCCTGCTTCCTGGGGATTTTGAGACATTGAGTAGACTGTGGATGTTAAATCATTTGAAAAGCATAAAGCAGTACCTAAATTTAAGATAGCAGAGTGATCTCAGACCACAGTACTGTGAAGGTCCAGTGTAGACCTTTCAGGCCTCCATAGCTACTTTGTACTGATAATGCCCAGAGTCTAATTTCATGACCTTTCCAGCTGGAGTCTATAGTGATACTTGGAATCTTACCTCCTTTTCTCAGTTTTTACATTTCCCTCAGTGAGTGTAAGTTAATAGTTGAGCAGCATGTGGGTTCCTGGGAAATTATTTTCCATTTGGATTTTTATTTTAAAGACCCAGAGCCAATGTCTGTGTCCAGGCTCCACAGTTGTCCCAGCTCCCATTTTGGGAGCTCTGCCATCTTTTTGGTTTCAGCCCTTGGCACAAGGCAGACCTGGGCTCCTGGGCGTGGGGAGCCTGTAGCTGCCTCCTCTCTTTAGCACACAGTCTTCGTTATGTGCTTGCTCTCTGGGGAAGAGGGAGGCAGCTGACCCTTTCCCCTGGTGCCCTTGTCTGTCCTGGCGTCCTTTAGGGTATGTGTATGTGTGTGTGTGTTAGGGATTACGTACGCCCTAGAGATGAGGCCTCTTGCCAGCTGCCAAAGTTCTTTTTTCCCCAGAATTGAGTTAGCCACCGAACCATTTCCATTCTCTGCCTGCTGCAGAACTCTACGGCAGGGCCCCTATGGCAAGTCAAAACATGCTCTGCTTTGATAATACAGAGATTCCATTTTGAGAGGGTTGGGAAACAGGAGTGGGTGACTGGGTGTGTTGGATGTAGGGGGAGTGAGAATATTCTTTTTGGTAAGCTGTGCCACAGTTGGCCCAGCAGCTTGGTCTAAACTCAAAAGTACGGCTAATGCTGGGCTGATACTCAAATATCCAATGGGGAAACTTTATTCTTGGATCTAGGCCTATGAGACCTAGCAATCTTTTTTTTGTTCATCTGGAATATGGGGATAATTCTACTCCATATGTTCTTCATGCCAAATGAGAAATAAACTTAAAATAGTCCACCATCTAGTCTGCAGGAGCAGGAAGTGACATAAGGTTGTAATTCTTAAAGTATATTTTTCAGAAAACAAACTGTTACTTAAAAAAAAGAGTCACTCGCTAAGTAAGTTTGGGAAATACTGGGGATAAACAATGGCAAGTAGGTTTCTTGTCTGTAGGGACCACTTAGGTCCTTCATATTCCAATAATACACATGAGAAACCACCAAAGGGATATATTATATGCCACATCTCCTAAATTTTTAACCAAACTTTCTTACTGGAACATTTATAAGTACGTTCTCTACAAAAGACACTTAAGAAGATCCTAAGTAGATCAGAAGAATATTCATTTTGTTCTTTTTTTTTTTTCCTGCAATTGTAAAGAAAAGTGATTGGGGAAATGCATGGGATTACTAAATTGTGGGTCCTGAACAGCAAGGGAGGTCAACTTTGGACTCTATTGAAATGAGTGCTTCCTGATCTGAAACACTTCTCTCCCTCCTCTCCTCACAGCTCCCCTTTGAATTGGAGATTTACTACATTCAGCATGTTATGCTCTACGTGGTACCCATCTACCTGCTTTGGAAAGGAGGTAAGGCCAGCAAACCACATTCCTATGCAACCCCCATACCTAGCCTCTCCCTTCTGTTTTCGGGAGTCACAGCCTCTTGGATGCCTACTGGGATCATCAGCTACTGCTTAGCTGTTTCTTCAGCATGTTTTATGCCAGGCACCAGGAAGTGGGGAGATGGGAATGCATGAGGCCTGCAAGGGATCTGGGGACTTTTTAGATCCATCCTTCACTGGGTGACTATGGTGCTGCTGACTGCCTGTCACAGGCCTGTGCTTTGGGTTCTTGATGGTGGCATTGGGTTTGCATGGAGTCCCCCACACTCTGTCACCCTCTTGTGCTGTGCCTTCTCCCTGCCTCAATGTGCAGTGGTGGGGTAGAAGGAGAGAGTAAAACACTTGGTCCACTCAAGAACAAAAGAGATATTGTAAGGGGCAAGAAGTCCAGGGACTAGGGTAATTATGGGATTTGGAGGAGAGGCAGATGAAAGATCAGTGTCAGCCATGTAAAATAAACCACTGGAAACCTTGATTTGATGTTGGAGTCTCTACCTGTGGGGGTCTGTCCTGTAGACCTTGACTCAATGACGGATGAATAAATTCACTCAGACACAGAATACAGTGAATTAGCAGGCTGGGGTGTACGTGGTCACTCACAGATACTTGAGGAGACTGCTATAAAGAGATAACAGCCACCGGCCATGACATGCTGGCCTCTCTGGCTTTTATTCAGCACACATTAAATGACAAAGGCTTTAAATCAACACCATTAGAGGGTGAAGATTAAATGCCAGGTTCTGAGGCCTAAAGTAAACACCATTAGTTGGTAATATCCCTGGTCAACCTCCCCTTGAGAGAGCTATCTGGAATGAGTAAGGGTTACTTTATAGGACCACATGAGTAAACGAATTAGTTAGGTAATCTCCTCACACTCTTTTGTTTCTACTTTAATTTATTTAACTAAGGGGACAAAGCTGCCTTTAGCCAACTACTGTAGTAAAAACCCTTAGGCCTTCCAAAAGGGTTTGTGTATATTCTCTATAACTAAAATTTCTCCTACCAGCCTGACTGAATTGCCACAATTTGGTGAAGAGGGTGAGACCACCAACCTGGTAGAGGCAGCCTGGAAAGGAAGCTGATGTATGTGCGACCTCTCAGTGACCCTTAGATTATCCCATCCCTCTGTTGTATAACAGACAAATGGAAAGGGAAGTGCCTGTCCATATAGGCTTGTTGTGAGAGCCCTCCTTCTCAGTGTTCTTTACTTCCTGAAAGGCCTTGTGACTGGAAGACATCCTCTTTCATTGTTAGCCACCAGTGTCTCTGTCTCAGTTGCTGAGACTTTTCTGTTCCTACTTTCCTACATGCAGCAAGGGTTTCATTTCTACCATACTAAAAGTGGCATGAGGCCACATGGGCCCTTGAGCTCACTGGAAGATGGTCTGGGACTTCTGTTGGGTTCTGTTGCTTCTTGTCTTATGAGTGGATGCTCTAACTTAGGCATTCCATCAGATATTAAGATCTGGTGTGGGATAGCCCCAAGGCCTAGTCAACCCAGGAACATATTGCAGGATGGAGTCTACTTATAGTCCAGAGATTTGCCTCCTGTCAGTTTTCCATACTTGCCTAAATATTCTTTGAGACTGCGTTTACCCTGTGTGGCCACTTGGGGTCTCACAATGTCCAAGCACACTTCCTTTTAATTTGCTGTAAAAGCACTATTTTCCCGACAAAGCTTTAAGGAAAGTCTGAAGTTCCAGTATCCAGGAGACTTGTGCATTTGTTAGGTCTGTCCCCTGTGGCAGCAGAAACAGTCTCTTAATAATGTTAAGTCTTGGAGATACGTGCATTCTGAATAGAACCAGGCAGATAGGTGTCCCTGGGCCTCAGACCCCTGCTACTCATCATTCCTGGCTTCTGGGGTGTGTGATGGAAGTCATAGCCAAATCTGCATGGCTGTTATTTAAATATATTTGTACTCTAAGGTCACCATAAAAATCTGTCAGGTAGCTGGGTTAGACTGGTCTGACATGGAAAATACCAACTAGCCATCTTTCCTCCCTCCAAAAGAATAATCCAGGAAGCCACATCCTTAAGACTTGGCTAACTCTAAGATAATTATATCTTCTTAGGGCAGATCTTCCCGATAGCCCAGTTCCCTAAGTGGCGAGGTGAGAGATAGTTAGGGCTGTAATGAGAGACAGTATGCTCTGTTCTTGCTAATAATCCATAATAATCCTGGCTCAGTGAGGGTTTAGCTTGCAGCACAAGTGGAGTGATCTCACCAAACTGACTTTTGACTCCAGGACCTGGATGAGAGCATCTACCACCCCACAGAAGTTAATGGGCCCTAGTACCTTCTATCTGGCCAACTTTGAGATATTTTGAGGGCTCATCTCCCTTTCCAGCTCTTTGCTGCCATCTGCTGTTCACTTGGAGGGAATTATGAGCATTGAGAGAAACATCTGATTTCTTCCTAAGGCTGATTTCACCTTTGGTCCCAAGCATCAGACCTAGGCCTTGCAGAGGCAGAAAGGAGCTGGAGTGTGCTATGGGAAGATTACTTTACTGTAAACCAAGAAAGCTGAGAGTTGAGGATTCTGTTCCATAGAAGTCTCTTGTAGTTTTGTAGAAATAAATGGCTTACCATTTTTTACCTAATACAAGACAGCTCTCCTGTAGATATCTCCAATGCCCAGGAACCCTGTTTTCCTGAAAGGCAGGATCCTGCTTGAGCATACAGTGCGTCTTCCTGTGGTTTTGGGTGGGTGGGTAGGTGGCGCCTTATGGTAACCTCACTTCTCCCTTATTCTTGCAGACCTATACACTGTCACAGCACATGGACCTGTCTCACCCGTACCACTCTTTTCTTCCTTTGGCCCGTTCCTTCATTTCCCTGTTTCCTTTCCTTCCAACTTTTACCCGTGACCCCCTGGAGCTGTATTTCCTTTTTTCTTTTTTGTGTTACAGTATTTTTAAATTTAATTTTTATTAGACACTGACAAATTATACATGTATATATATAAGATGATGCTATGCTATATGTATACAATGCAGAATGATTGAATCAAGCTAATTAACAAACTATATTTCTTACAAACCACCCCCAACCACACTGACAGCTCTTCATGGAGCACAGAGCCCTTCCTGTCTCTTGCCTGTGGCTTCCTCTAATGGAGACTGTTCTTTCTGCTCTGCCCCATATGCTCCAGAGCCCCCTCTGTCTCTTCTAGACTCATCTCTACGTTAGGGGAAATGGCTTTTTCTTTTACCATTCTCTTTTTTTCATCACCACCATCACTTGACCTCTTGGTCAGTTCCCTCACATTCCTGGAAGTCGCTGGCCTGTAGCTCTCAATATTTCCATTACAATTTGAGCCCACATCTTGAGAAACTTCTTGTAAGGATCACACATCCATTCCTTCTCAAGGTCTGGACTTCTTAATTGCAGTGACCGCAGCATTCTCTTCTTTTCAGCCACCAGGACCTTGTTTTCCCCTAAAGCTCCTCTATGTGAGAACATAACTGCTGTTATGTTCTTTCTTTGACCCAAATCTCCACTCCTTTCCTCTTCTTTTCTTCCCATTCAGTTTCTATCTCCATGATCTGTCATTGAACCTTTCACTAGCTCCTGTCTCACATTCCTTGTCCCTTCCAACTGGGATAAGTTTCCCATCCCTTTTCAGTGTTCCCAATCTTGGCCTACTGGAGGAAGTCTTTCAAGCCATTCTGATTAGGGTCATGAAAATTTCATGATACCTATTATAATTGTGCTCTCAACACCATTGCTTAATTTATTTTCTGTCTATGGTCAGCTTCTCCACACATTGACCTCAAAAGTCCTATGCTAAATCTTTACCACCCTCCTCAAACTTCCTGTCCTTTCTATTCAAACCTTCTGTCCACTTCACCCTCAATAGATCCCTCATCTCCCCACAAACAACTGAGAAAATTGAGGTTTTGGGGATGAGAATTTTCTTAACACTTCACTCTACCTCTGCAAGCTTCTTTACCGACATCCATTCCTATGTTCCTCCTTCTCATTCTAGAAGAAGTGGTATTCATTCTGTTCTGGCCAATAACACCCCTGTGTGATTAGCTCCCACCCCTCCTACCTTCTCTGGAGCCTCATTCTATCAATTAATCACTTATGTGCCTGGATATATTATTTTCTTTTTTTAGACAGGGTCTCACTCTGTCACCCAGGCTGGAGTGCAGTGGTACAATCACAACTCATTGCAGCCTCAACCTCCTGGGCTCACGTGGTCCTCCCACCTCAGCCTCCTAAGTAGCTGGGACTATAGTCACATACTACCATATCTGGCTCATTTTTTTGTATTTTGTAGAGACAGGGTTTTGCCATGTTGCTCAGGCTGGTTTTGAACTCTTGGGCTCAAGTGATCCTCCTACCTCAGCCTCCCAAAGTGTTGGGATTTACAGGCATGAGCCACTGCACCTGGGCATTACCTGAATTTTCCACCCTTTCTTCACTGCTGGCTCTTCAGCCAATACAGATGCTCAAATTTTTCCCATTCTAAGAAAAACTTTTTCGCAATCCCATGCAACTGTCTTCCCTCTTCCCTTCACAGCTAAGTATCCTAAAAGAATAGTCTAAACAATATTTTTAAAAATTTAGTTCTTTGGGCAAGACAATTTTTGTCTTATCCATGTAAACCATCTGTGTTATTGTAATACATGTCCTTAAATCTATGGAGGTTTTTTTTTTTTAACTAAAACTTACAGTCTTTTACGAGAAGCCTCATAATAATATCCATGAGATTGTAGCTTTGATTTATTGGTTGTCTATTTTAACACAGTTTAAATACAAAACTATTAAAAATGAAATATTTATCTGTCTGTCACCTGAAATCACCTCATAAACGGTGCATAATTTTGGGAGACACTTGGATCTGCCCTTGAGTTTTCTTATCAAAGACCTTTATTCTTCATAACACTTCACTCTGCTATCTAATCCTCTACCAAGCTTTTCACAGAAATGGTATTTCTAAAGATCGCCAGCAGTATCTATCTGACCAAATCTGATGACCATCTCTCAATCTTTATCCTACCGAATGCTGCTGCATTGGGTGGTATTGATCACTCCAGTTTGGAATGCTCTGCTTCTGGGCTTCCAAAGTTCTTCTCTTTCCTGGCTTTTCTACTTCACTGATCATATCTTCTCAAGTCTCCTTCACAGGTTCGTTTTTCTGACTCCTCTGAGATGTTAATTTCCTCAGAGCTCTGTTCTAGGTTTCCATCTCATTGTAATTCTCTGGTATGGTTTTGCCTGCTTTCACGGTTTAACTACTAGTCTGTCTAGTTATGTTCCTTCCATCACTGTCTACAGCTCAGGCTTAGGAGATTCACATTCATATAGTTTACTGAACATCTCTACCTGAATGTCTTAAGCATATGTCAAACCCAACCTGTCTATGTTAAACTCATTATCTTCCCTGTCAGCCCTCCTGCTCTTCATGTGGTTCGTGCCAAGTAGCACCATCCAATCACCCCAGCTAAAATCTGGAAATCATTCCTGCCTCCTGCATGTAATTCATCCATTCATCTCACATATATTAACATATGCCTTCTTCCTGCCAGGATCCAAACTGGCCACTGGGGTGCTCTGATAAGCCAAAATCAGACACCACCCCATCCCTCATAACATTCAAAAGCTAGTGGGGGTGGGGCGGGGAGATGGATATGAGTCAAATATCACATGAATGTATAGTTATGACTGAGACAAGTACTCTGAAGGAAAGGAACATGCTTTTATGAGAACTTAGACCAAAACAAGCTGATTGAGCTTGGGGCTTTAGAGGAGAGTTGCCTGAGGAAATGACATTTAAAGAGGAATCCAAAGTCTGAATTGGAGTTTACTAGGCAAGTACAAAATTAGGGGAGGTGACTCCTTGTACAACCGCACTGTGGCAGTGGGAGCACAAACAGGGTGGATGACACTGGCCCAGAAGGGCAGGCTAGGGGTAGATATGAAGCCTTTGTCAGCTGTGGTCAGGGGTTTGGCCTTGATTGCCAAAGCCATGGGAAGTCTTTGAACATTTGAAGAAGGGATATAACATCAGCTTGCTTCACCAATTGATTCTTCTCTGATTTAACTTATTTATGTATTTTATACATTTTAATTCCAAAAATCTAAAACATAAAAAGCCATATTGTGAAAAATGTCTTTCCCCTCCCTTCCCTCCATCCATATAGTTCCCTGCTACAACTCTAAAAGTGACTACCATTTTTGTTTCTTGCATATCCTACCAGAGGGTTTTTTTTTTTTTTTTTGCATATACAAGTCAATTTTTAAAAAATATTTTCCCCCTTCTTCAGACATTCATCCTAAAATAACATATATACAACCATCCTGTTGTTATTGTTTTGCTTAGCAATATTTCTTAGAGAGCTTTCCACGTGAGCCCACAGGAAGCTTCCTCTTTCTTTCTTCCTTTTTCTATCATGGCATAGTATTACATTGTGTGGATGATGGAATACAGTAAAAATGACAAAGCTTTGATATAAGACAACTATATGCCAGATATTGTCTCACACTTTCCCTGTGCATTAACTCATTTAATTCCTATAATAACTCTTTTAAGCAGGTGTTATTGTTACCTCCCTTTATAGAAGAGGAAACTCGTACTCAGATAGCAAGTGACAATCCCAGGATTTGAACCCAGTAGTATGGTTCTATGGTTCTTGCTTTTAATCGTAACACAAGGTTATAACACTATACCATAAATGTAATTTTTCAGTCTGCTATTCATGGCCATTTAGGTTGTTTCAAATATTTTAATAATATAAATAACACTGCACTGAATGACCTGGTACCTTTGCCATTTTGCAAGTCTGCAAGAATATCTATAGGATATACTTCCATAAGTGGTAATGCTGAAACAGAGTATATGCATTTGTAATTTTGTTGGATATTTCCAGATCCATAAAAGTTGTACCAGTTTAAATGTTTACTGGCAATGTATGAGAGTGTCTGTTTCTACACGGCCTCACCAAATTGGATTTTTGCCCATCTGATGGGTTTAAAAAAAAAAGGTATATCAGTTCAATTTTAATGTGAATTTCACTTTGAGTGAAGCCAAGTGGGTTTTTTTACATATTTAAAATTGGCATTTGTCTGGGCGTGGTGGCGCAAGCCTGTAATTCCAGCATTTTGGGAGACCAAGGCGAGTGGTTCACCTGAGGTCGTGAGTTTGAGACCAGCCTGGGCAACATGGTTAAACCCCGTCCCTACTAAAAACACAAAAATTAACCAGGTGTGGTGGTGCACCCCTGTAGTCCCAGGTACTCGGGAGGCTGAGGCATGAGAATCACTTGAACCCAGGAGGTGGAGGTTGCAGTTAGCTGAGATCATGCCACTGTACTCCAGCCTGGGCGACAGAGTGAGACTCAGTCTCAAAAAAAATAAAATAAAATAAAACTGGCATTTGATTTCCCCTTCCTTGAACTACATGCAGCTATTATATGCTCATTGTTCAGTTGTGTGGACCTTTTTACAAAATTTGAATCCTAAGAGCTCGTTATGTGTAAATATTATTCGTTTACCCTTTATGATATGAGCTACAAATTTTGTCCTCAGTTGTATGTCTTTAACTTTGCCAATGTTTTATTCTTGCCATGCAGGATTTTTACATTTCTTTTTTTGGGGGTTGGGGGGTACAGAGTCTCACTCTTTTGCCCAGGGTGTAGTGCAGTGGTGCGATCTCGGCTCACTGCACCCACCGCCTCCCAGGTTCAAGTGATTTTCCTGCCTCAGCCTCCTGAGTAGCTGGGACTACAGGTGCACGCCACCACACCCAGCTAATTGTTGTATTTTTAGTAGAGATGGGGTTTCACCATGTTGGCCAGAATGGTCTTGATCTCTTGACCTCATGATTCACCCTCCTCAGCCTCACAAAGTGCTGAGATTACATGCGTCAGCCACAGCACCCAGCCAGATTTTTACACTTCTATGTAATTTATTTTTTATTTTATGGCATCTGAGTTTAGAGTCATGGTTAGAAAGCCCTTTCCTACTCCAAGGTTATAAAAATATATATATCCCATGTTTTCTTATGGTATGTTTATAATTCCTTTTAATATTATTTTTTAAAATTTAAATCTGTTATTCACTTAGAATATATCCTGATATACAGTGTAAGATAAAGATCCAACTTTGTTTCCAGCTGACTTTCCTTTTGTCCCCATACTGTTTATCAAATAGTCTCNAGGCCAGTGTAACAATTTTTGGTTTTATTCTTGGTACGATGTGAAGCTATTAGAAGACTCTAATTAGAGAAGTCTACATGGCATGCTTTATGTTTTGGAAAGATCATACTGGCTGCTGTGTGGGGAAATCACTGAGTCTTCCTGCTTTTACCTCCTAAATATCTCTCAAACTCATCCCTTCTAGGAGCCCTACCTTGGGCCAAGCCTTGCGCATCTCTTCCCTCAATGGTAGTAATTGGTTCTGTGTGATGTCTCTCCAGCTAGTCTCCTTTGCTCCCCCTAAGCCCATTCCTGAAGCTTCCAAAGCTATTTCTATAGCTCAAATAGGATCATAGCATTTTGTCATTTGGAAGGTTTTGGTGGCTCCCTGTTGTCCCCAGTGCACAAGACCATATGACCTAGTATCCAGCCCCTTCAACCTCGTCTCTTTACACTCCCATTTTTGTACTGTACACTTTGGTGATACCAAAATCCTTATGGTTCCCTGAGTATTTTATCCAATTTTCATGCCTCTGTGTCTTTGAAAATGCTGTGACTTCTGCCAGGAATGCTCTTCTCCAGCTGTGGGACTGGAAAACATTCATTTCTCAAAACTCACCTCAGTAGTTACTTTCTCCAGGAAGCCCTCTGTAACTATTCTACCCCAGCTCCTGCCGGCTGCCTCTGTTCCTCCCATTGGTGTCCTCCTCACATTATAGACTTTACATGCTGGTCTCCCTGAGGACAGTTAATTTTTCATTTTTTCTTGGTATGTAGGGGATGAATGAATGAATGAATGTCCTTCTACTGAGGGACATATTCATGTACTGCATAATGCACATAACTTATACGTCTTACAAGCTAATGTTTACTAGGCACTGGGTTTGTTACTTGTATGATCTTGATTTCATTTAATCCCCACAGTATCCACTAGACTTATGGGAGTACATCACATGGGGCGCATGACCTTGAATGAGAAAAATAATTACATCTTCATGTCCATTAACTCCAACTGAAATACACTCATCTCTCGGTATCCATGGGGAATTGCTTCTAGGACTCCTGCCACCACAAATGCCAAAAACCATGGATGCTCAAGTCCCTAATGTAAATGACATAGTTTTTGCATCTAACCTACACATATCCTCCTGTACACTTTAAATGAAGCTTGTCTAACTTACAGCCTAGGATGGATTTGAATGTGGCCCAACAAAAATTTGTAAAGTTTCTTAAAACATTATGAGTTTTTAAAAAATTCTTTTTAGCTCATCAGCTATCATGAGCGTATTTTATGTGTGGCTCAGGACAATTCTCCTTACCATGTGGCCCAGGAAAGCCAAAAAATTGGACACCCTGCTTTAAATCATCTCTAGATTACTCATAATACCTAATACAATGTAAATACTATATAAATAGTTGTACTGTTATTTTATTCATATTTTTTTACTATTGTTATTTTTATTTCTAAAAAATATTTTTGATCTGTTGTTGGTCAGATCCACAGATGCAGAACTTGCAGATATGGAGGGCCGACTGTGTGGTATTTCCTTTAGTAAGGAATGTAGATAACAAACCACAGTTACATTAGCAGCAGTTGGCATGCTATCTTAATGTAAATTACACATATTTTCCTCTTATGTTACAGTTATTGCAGATATCTCAGAAAATCATTTGCATTCGTCATTACCTCAAAATTTAAAAAACAGCTGTGCCTTCTAAAAGCATTTTGATAACTGTATTTCAACATGATTATTTTCTTTTGTAATCCTATATATTCTATCTCATACACATAAATAGTTTATTCTGAAAGGGAGCCATTACACTTCCTCAAACTGCCCAAGGAGTACATAGTACCACCAAGGTGACGAGTCCCTTTACTAGAGTTTATTTTATTTTATTTTTATTATTTTGAGACAAGAGTCTCGCCTTGTTGCCGGGGCTGCAGTGCACTGACGTGATCTTGGCTCACTGCAACCTCCACCTCTCAGAGTCAATCAATTCTCGCACCTCAGCCTCCAGAGGAGCTAGAATTACAGGCATGTGCCACCACACCTGGCTAATTTTTGCATTTTTAGTAGAGATGGAGTTTCATCATGTTGGCCAGGGTGGTCTGGAATTCCTGGCCTCAAGTGACCTGCCTGCCTCTCTGCCTCCCAAAGTGCTGGGATTACAGGTATAAACCACTGTGCCCAGCCTGCATTAGAGTTTAATCCAGTATTTGAAACCAGATAGGTAGAGATGCCTCTATGCTGCCTGTCCATGGAGTCGCTGGATTCAGATAGACCATAGGTACAAATCCTAGTTCTGCCACTTGCTAGTTAGTTCTGGCATTTGGGGGAGAACCTTGACCTCTCTGTGTCTGTTTTCTCACTTGCAAAATGAGGGTAGTAATAGTACCTACCTCATAGGGTGTTATCAGGATTTACTGAGCTGATATATGAAAAGTATACAGAACAATGCCTGGCACATAGAAAATACTATGTATTGTGTTTGTATTATTAATTAAGCACTGTTCTGCCTGTTGTTAATTGTACATCTTTCTTCCAGCTAGACTGTGGGCTCTAGAGGTCAGGATTGTGCTTTGCTGTGTTCTAAAGCCACGGAACCTTGCATGAACTGAGAGCATGCTTGTTGTGGATTTAATATTTCTGGTACTCCCTCCTGTGAGACACCTGTTTCTCCTCTGAGCTCCAGGATACCATCTCTTTCTCCTGGGTTCTCCTACTTCTCAGGTTCTTTCTCCTTGGGCCATTTTGCTCTGTCTGCCCCACAGATCCTGGTGTTCTCCATCAGTAGAGCTAACACAGGCTCGAGAAGTAGCACAGGTACTTCAAAAATAACAATCAGACTCCTCACTTCTGTACCCCTTCTCTCAACCTGCTTGTCTTCCTCCTCTGTTTCCTGTCTTGGTTAGTGGCTCTACTCTCCATCCACTGTCAAAGCAACAAAACGTAGGCAGCGTTCTGGATCCCTTCCTCTGCATCATCCCACATACACATCAGTTCAGAAGTTCTGACAGTTCACATTCTCAAAATTATTTGCAAATTTGGCACTTCCTCCCCATCCTCAATACCCCTGTCCTAGTGCGGTCTCTCAGCCTCTATTACCAGGACTACTTTGCTTAATGTCTCCTCTCCCTGCCCCTGATTCCCCCTACCTCGTACTCAGTCTATCCTCCATACAGTCTCTAGAGTGACCATTTTAAAGAAAGAGCAAATCTGATCTGATTTTGCTCCACTGCTTAAAAAATTCCATCCAGGATGACCACACTTCTTTGCATGGCATTCAAGAACATTCCATCTGATTCTTGTATGTCTCTTTGACCTCATTTCTCATCGCTTAGACTCCAAGTCTATTACTTTATTATCTGTTTTTGTTTTGTTTTG
>NW_016107504.1:3623714-3641815 GCF_001604975.1 Cebus imitator
GGTCTTGCTATGTTGCCCAGGCTGGAGGACAGTAATGCAATCATAGCTCACTGCAGCCTCGAATTCCTGGGCTCAAGTGATCCTCTTGCTCTGCCTCCCAAGTAGCTGAGACTGTAGGTACATACCACTGTACCCAGCTCATTACTTCACCTTCTGAATAAACAGATCTGCTGATACATTTGTCCAGCCTTCCCTGCTTTGTGTCCAGACTCACACTATCTATTCTACTTGAAAGCTGGCAAACTTCATGTCTTCCTTTACAAGTTAGCTCAAGGGTACTACCTCTTCTCTGGAGGTGTCTCTGACTTTTCTAGGCAGCCAAGGGCATGTATTCCTTAATGTGCCTTTATGCTTGTACTTTTATTAAAATATGCCATGAGTGTAGCAACAGCCATTTCTAGTTGTCTGTGTTTTGCCACTAGGTGGCAGTAGTCACATCTTTTAGGAGATTAAGATAAACAATTAATATTGGATATTAATTTTTTATTTTTATTAATAAAAATAATGATTGAATTAATAATTGTCATAATTGAGGTGCTATGGAATAAGAGTGTGGGTAAAGTCCATGAGGCCCCTGGATTTTGGGCTGTGTGATTGGGTGGAATAGTCATTAACTGAGAGGGGTCACAGAAGGAAGGAGAATGTTTTAAAGAGTGTCTTAGTCTTTTGGGGCTGCTACAACAAAAATGCCATCAACTGAGTGGCTTATAAACAATAGAAATTTATTGCTCACAGTTCTGGAGGCTGGGAAGTCCAGATCAATGTACCAGAAGACTCAGTGTCTGGTAAGGGCCTGTTCCTCATAGGTGGGGTCTTCTCACTGTGTTCTCACATGTGAAGGGGAAAAACAGGCTTCCTTGGGTGTCTTTTCTAAGGGCACTAATCTCATTCATGAGGGATACACCCTCATGACCTATTCACCTCCTAAAGGCTCCACCTCTTAATACCATGACATTGGCCATTAGGTTTCAACATGAATCTGAGGAGGGGAACATAAACATTCAGACCATAGCAGAGAGGAAGATTATTTATTTTTAGTTTGAGGTGCTTCTAGGATATCTAGGTTGAGATGCCCAGGAAGCATTAGGATAAAATATTCTGGAGCTGTTCAAGGGAGTCTGGACTAGACACTGACTTCAGTATCATTGGTTATAGAAGTAGTAGATGCAAGCATTGGGATGAATGAGTTAGTCCAGGGTGACTATATAGGTAGGGAGAAAATAGGGCTTAAAAAAAAGCCTTGGGGAACATCAACTTGCAAACTGTAGACAGAAGAAGAGTATAAGTAGATTGCAGGAAAGGTCAGAGTGATAGAAGGAGAGGATGGTTGTCCTGAAAACTAAGGCAGTAGAAATTTTCCCCAAAGTAGTATTAGCCAAGCCATGTTTTATCTAGGAGGTACAGTAAAATCAGGCCCTCGGAGAAGTGGGAATCAGAAGGAAGAAGTTAAGGGCATTAAGGAAGGAGAGGTTAAGGGCATTATGGAGCCAAGGGAGGGCGTTTGTCCTCCTCCCTTCTCCCCCTACCTTTCTCTCCTTTTTTCCTCCTTTTCCCCTTCTCTCTGCCCCAGGGCTGAGCATGTTCAAATGCTAAGTTGAAGCTCAGTAGAGCCAAGGAGCATTGAAGGTAGCAGGGAGAAAGGGGAGTGGATGAATGACCAGTTGATGACAACTGCTGAGAATGACAGGGGTTTGGTGGTGGATTGAGAAGAGTAATGACAAGAGGAATAAGTCCTGTGAGAAATGGAAGAAGGAGATAAGCCTAGACTCTCTCAACACTGTCCAATAGAAGTCTCTGTGATGATGAAAATATCCCATATCTGTTTTATTCCATATGGTAGCCACTAGCTATATGTGGCTTTTGAGCAGTTCGAATGTGCCTAGGGGGACTGAGGAGTTGGATTTCTCATTTGATTTTAAGGTTAATTAGTTTGAATTGAAATTTATTGATTGATTGATTTATGAGATGGAGTCTCACCCTGTCACCCAGCCTGGAGTGTGATGGCATGATCTTGGCTCACTGCAACCTCGACCTCCCAGGTTCAGGTGATTCTCCTGCCTTAGCCTCCTGAGCAGCTGGGACTACAGGCACACACCAACACTCCTGGCTAATTTTTTATATTTTTAGTAGAGATGGGGTTTCACCATGTTGGCCAGGCTGGTCTCGAACTCCTGACCTGAAGTGATCAACCCACCTTGGCCTTCCAAAGTGCTGGGATTACAGGCATGAGCAACCTTGCCTGATCTGAACTGAAATTTAAATAGGCATGTGTGGTTAGTGGCTATTACATTGGACAACGTAGTTCTAGAGGGTTGGTGACTGGCACTGTGGGACCCTCCTAAAACAGGAATCCATGCATTTTTCTGGCACTGGTTTGTACGACTATCCATACATTTGGGATTCAGTAGCCTAAGTGGAGGAGAGGACATCTGGCTGGAGGGATCCATTCAGTGTTGAGGCTTTGTACGTAGGGTCAGTATTATTGAAGATCTAGAAAGTAAGGGATGTTTGGGGGGGTCCTGGACAGTTTTGGTAATCCTACAACGCACCATATTGCTTTCGGGTTTCTGACCAAGGACAGGTCGCCCAAGGAGCAATAGAAGAATGGGAGACAGAGTAGCACTTTATTATTTACTGAGCAGGTACCTGGTACCTTTAATGCAGGGTTTCTCTGGCAGGCTGAATGACAGCTTGCAGCTTTGGTCTCAACATCTAGATGAATTTCCCACTCTGTACCTAGAGAATCTAAGGTGGCTAGATGTGTAGTGCAAGTCTGCCCGCCTTGCTTTCCACCCTATCAAAGGCACTGAGAAGCTAGAGTAGAGAAGAAGGTGAAGAGGCCTGGCTATGCAAAGAGACAGCAGGTTCTGCTGAGATGTGCACGATGAGATACACAATGCTGTTCATTACAAAGCTAGACTACCTGGTTTCAAATCCTGGTTCTCTTCCTTACTAGCTGTGTGATTTTAGCCAAGTTCCCTTACCTTTTCCATGCTTCAGTTTTCTCATCTGTAAAATAAAAATAATAACATTATTTCCTCATATGGTTGTAATGAGCATTAAATGGCTTAATGTATTAATATATAAAGGACTTATAACATGTAGTGGTGGTATGTAAGTTGTTTGCTATTATTAGTATGGTTTCAGCTTGCCAATATACTGTGGCAAGTATATTGCCTACTAATAAAGTATAGTGTGTACTAACCTAATAAAATGTGGTTTGAGCAGTTTCTTAGGTTCTCACCTTTAGTAAATCACCCTTTGGCGATGATGTAGTAAGGGGATAGGTAGATGTGTGGGGAGAGGGAGATGAAGAGTTTTCTTTCCCACCAGGGAGTTGAGGGTGCTGGTGTCAGAGTTCAAGGCCATGGGGTCCAAGCTGTTGTGGAAGAAAGACTAGAAGAGAGCTGGGGAACAAGGAGGAATTCTATGGAGGGAGGTAAGGGGCATGAAGGGATCACAGGTGACAAGGAGGTCTGGGGCACGTGCATAGTAGGAATAGGATATGAAAACTGAACTGTCAAGAGATTGTGGTCAGGTGATCCCAGCAGAGGCTGGGTGGTTCAGAGTGATGACGGAAAGGCAGGTTGTGGTTAGTGTGATAGAGCAAACCTGTAGACTTGAGGAGGTTCAGGAGGCCATGAGGTTATGGTATTGGAAGAGGTGCCTGCATGGATGTTAAAATCACCCAGAATGCCATCAGGAAAAGGTATAATGTATAAAGGAAGATGGTAAGCTAAGTGACACTGATCTGAGATGAATCCAGTGACCTGGAGGCCAAGAACAAGTGACAGTGACAAAGAGGAGGAACTGAATCTCGAAAGAGAACAAGGGAAGAGTAAACATCTAGAAGCAATAATGGAGGGTTAGAGGAATTGTCAGCTTCCCTTCCCTCACAAAAAAATTGCTGCAGAAATAGAAGGATTAAAAAAGAACTGCCTTCTCGGAGCTGTTAGTGGAAGAAATCACATCCTCAGCAGACAGCCAGGATTCCTTAGGGTGAAGAGGTGAAAGGGACATTCTGGGAAAAGGTGGTAGGTGTAGATGGAAGGGTTGAGCATAAACATCCCTGGCCTGTGGCGGTGGTGGGCTTTCAGAGGTTCTAGTGCAATGGTTGGGAGGAAGTCAGCCACAAGGTGGCTAGGGGAAAATGCCCACACAGATTTAGGACCACAGTTTGGTCCCAGCTACAGAGCTGGTGACACAACTCAGGAGTTCCCCTCTGAGAACTCCCCTTTCTTCATCCTCGCGATGTGTTTTGTGATTGATTGGTTGTGGTTGTTTTCATTTAGGCAGCAGTTCTTAACCTGGGGTTCACAAATAGGATTTTAAGGGATTCATTAACTTGAATGGGGGGAAAGTCACATCTTTATTTTCACTGACATCTAGCAGAAATGTAGCACATGAACGCAGGTGACAACCATCAGTGGTCTTATCCCTACCTGTGTCTTTGTTGTCAGTATCGAATCACAGATGACTTCCTATCATGTTACAGTTGTAGTGGCCATCTCAGGACAGGGTTTATGCTCTGATTTGAAAGTGATGTTAGTTATTAGGCCTGCTGCTAGAACTTGTGATTAAATGTATTTATAAGGAAACATAATTAGTATATTACAGAATTTTAAAAATTTTTGGTAACTGTCTTAATATAATTGAATTCCTTTGTAATCCTTTGCCTTTTATTTTATGCATTTCAAACATTGTTCTGAGAAGGAGTCCTTTGGTATCCCCAGTCTACCAGGGTGGTGGTTGCCGGAATTGGCTGGGGCAGGTGGGGGGGGGGTGGTTCCCAGCTTCAAGGCTGCTGGGAAATCCCTTTCTGTTTCACTAGAGGGAGCTCTTGTTTCAGAATTGGTGAGCAGTAACCTTCTCAGGCTTGACACCCAGTAATAAGGTTGTTTTGTTTGTTTGTTTTTTGTTTTGAGACAGAGTCTTGCTCTGTCACCCAGGCTAGAGTACAGTGGTATGATCTTGGCTCACTCCAACCTCCACCTCCTAGGTTCAAGGGATTCTTGTGTGTCAGCCTCCTGAGTAGCTAGGATTACAGGTGTGCATCACCATGCCCGGCTAATTGTTGTGATTTTAGTAGAGATGGGGTTTCACCGTGTTCCCAAGGCTGGTCTTGACTCCCAAAGTGCCGGGATTACAGATATGAGCCACGATGCCTGGCCGAGAAGGTTGTTTTGAGATACAGGCAATTCAGATGTCCTGGGGGACATTTCAGGAAACTGGGGTTAAGAACCTCAGCGTTGTTTGTTCTCGGTAAGCCACCTCTCCCTTGAGTGGGCTTTCAGCTCATCTTCTGGAGGATGAGAATTGGACCTCCTGTGCTAGTTTCTCGGACCAGTTAAAGCGGAAGCACTTTGGCCAATGGTAGCTCAGAAACTGGCCCCAGGGTCATGCTGACCTCAGTATCCAGGTTGAGTTTCCTGTTTCTCCTCCATACCAGTGAGCCCATGCCCCCTCCCATCTAGCTAGTGTTAGGTTGTTGGAGAAGTTCCCCTCTTCCATGAGGCTTCACTGTTCCACTATAGTGGTCGGGTAAGGGCAAGTTAACGTATAGGAACTCTGGTAAATCCTGAAGGCTCCTAAAGGGTTAGTGAATGAGGGAGGAACTGAGGGATTTGAGAGATTGGCCAAGGGCTGAGCCTGGTTTAACAGGTGGGTAGGTGAGTTTCTGAAAGCCACTGGATTGTCCTTGCTGAGGAAGAAGTGATTGGTGCTCAAGAGTCCTTTGTGGGAGCAAATGGTTAAGTCAAGTGTTTTCCGCCTTAATTTTGTCACCTTCCAGGAGGCACTGCTCCTCACACTTAGCCAACTCTGGCCCCTTCACTGGCATCTTTTCCCAGGTCACTTGGTTCATCTTCCAGCTCCATGATTCCCCCATATCAGTGTTTCTCCTATATTGTCGGAGGACCCAAACATCAGGATCACCCCGAAGCACTTGTTACTAAAGTGTCTAGAGATTCCAGGGCCCCCTCAGACTCCCTGGATTCAACTCTGTGGGGCAGGGCCCAGGAAGCTGCATTTTCCACAACTTTCCTAGGACAGTTGTTCTCAAAGTGTGGTCCCTGGACTAGCAGTATCTGCCTAACCAATGAACCTGTTATTAATGAAAATTCCCAGATTCCAGATTCCAGGCCTAATTAGAAAACTCTGAACAAACTCTAATTAGAAACTCTGAAGTAGCAAGCTGGATTTTAAGAAGCCCTCCTGGAGATTCTGCTTTTGACCCACACTCAAGTTGGAGAGCCACTGCCCTAGCGGCTTCTGATACAGAACGAAGTTGAAACCTCATTGTCTCAGATGATCCAAGCATTGGCTCCCCCTTGCTTAGAGCTCACCAAAGACCCAGCTACAGTCACACAGCAGCTTGGTAGTTGAAGATGGGACCTGGTTCTTTGAACTTCAGTGCATATTCTGCTAGGTCAGGTCCACCTGTTGGATTCTCTGCCACTTCAGGGTCCTTACCCTGTGTACTACTGTCAGGGGGCTGGCTCTCTGATCCTAGATGAAGGTGGGTCTTTAAGTTGCCTTAGCCACAGACTGGGTGGCCAGTGAGCCCAAACTAGGCTCTTTGAGGGTGAAGCATGGCCTCGGTATGGGAAGTTGACAAGATAGGATAGGGGGTTGATAAGATAGACCTTAGGATGGGAGGTTGACAAGATAGACCTTCCATGTCAACAGCTAACCCAGGACATCCTCCACTTCCAGGTGTAGTAAACAGAATAGAGGATAGGTTCTTTTGGTCAAATGCCTGGATGAGGGGAAATCTGACTTGAGCCTACACTCAGTGGCTAAGAATGGGGAATCAAATATTCATGATAATCTTGAGGTTGTGCCATGCTGAGATATCTTTTAGGCAGCTACAGCTTACAAAGGCTAAAAATGGACCTATCTCATTTAAAGAGTACCAAAGATGGGATGACCTTGTTGTTAGAAAGCAAACTTGTCATTCTCTTTCCTATCCCCAAACCTGTACTTTCTCCAGTGTTCCCCATCCTTTTCAGTGATACCGTCACCTACTTGTTATCCAGGCCAAAACTCTAAAGCTAATAATTGGTTCTATACTCTTACCCCTACCCCCATCCAATCAATGACCACATCTTATTAATTTCACCTCCTGATCATTTCTCAAATTTATTTCCATGACTCCAACTTTAGTTCGGGTCAGATCATCCCTAACTTTGTTTATTGCAACAGCCACTTCACTGATCTCCCTGCCTCTAGTCTCACCCTGTTTCATTCTAAAGGCACATAGGATGAGGCCTGAGAATTGGTCATTGGACTTAGCAATGAAAAAGTCATTTGTGACCTTGATGGGAGCTGTTTTGGTGGAGGGAGGAGAAAGCCTGACAAGAGTGAGTTGAAGAGAAAACAGTAAGAGAGAAGAATTATAGATAGGGAATATACCAGTGCTGCCCAATAAAAACCTGTGAGGCACATATGTAATTTCCAGTGTTCCAGTAGTTGCATTAAAAACACGTAAGGGAAATAGGTGAAATTAATTTTAATAATAGATCTTAACCCAGTATATCCAGTATTTTATCATTCCAATATAATCAATATAAAAATTATTACCAGAATATTTTGCTGGATTTCCTTTGAAATCCAGTGCATATTTTATAGTAACAGCACATCTCAGTTCAAACTAACCACATTTCAAGTGCCCACCAGCTACATGTGCCTAGTAACTACCATATTGGACAGCACTGGCATAGACAATTATTTCAAGGAATTTAGCTGTAAAGTGAAGCGGAAGAGTGAGGTAATAGCCGGAAGGGGAAGTGAGGTCAAGTGTTGACTTTTTGGTTTTATAATGGGAGCTATTACAGTACTTTTCGTTTATACACTAATGTACTTAATCCAGTAGAGAGGAAGAAATTGTTGACTTAAGATGAGGAAACAGCAACTGGACTGATACAGTTGAGTAGGTGAGAGGGGATGGAATCTGGATGCAAGTGGAAATGCTGGCCTTGGCTAGGACACAGGGAAGTTCATCTGTGGTGATGGGAAGCCAGGGGAGTGAAGGCAGAGCATATTGGGCACTGATGCAGATAGATGGTTAAATGTGATTGTGGGAGGCTGTGGAAGTTTTTCTTTGATTCTTCTTTATCTCCATGAAGTGGGAAGCAAGGTTAATATCTGAGAGTGACAATGGGATGGAAGTATTAAAGATTTGAGAAGAGAGAAAATATTAAATTGTGGCCAGGAGCGTGACAGAGTGAACAGACTGGGGAAATACAGTATGATTGCCTGGCAACATGAAAGATGAACTTGAGGTTTGTGATCACAGATTTGAAATGAGAACAGTCAGCGCTGTTGTTTTTCTCCAGTACATTCAGCTGTGAGGGGCAAGCAAGGTAGAGGAAGAGCTTTGGATTCAACCATTTTCTTTCCAGCTGAGTACAATAATGAGAGGAACAATGGAGTCGAAGGTGTATGTAAGGGATAATTAGAATCACGGGCCATGGAACTTAAGGACGGAAAAGGGAGCTGTGAGGGACAGTAAAAAGATGGTAGTACCAATGGATCGCAGACTCCAGTGGGGTCAAAGAAGTGTTGGGGTCATATTTATCAGGAGTGAGCTCGAAAGATAGAAGTGGTGGTTGAAGTGGGAATGCTTGACTTGGAGATTAGGGAGGGAACATAGATATACATAACTATAAGGTCTCAGGCACAACCATGACAATGAGTGGCTGAGGTGGGGTAGAGGGCAGGGTCATTGAGAAGAAGAAGCCAAGGAACTGATAGACCAGGATGCTGGAAGGTTCATCTAGATGCATGTTGAAATTATCAAGAAATCTGATGGGTGGGTAGTGAGTCAGGTACTAATGTCTTCAAGGAATGAGGGCCAGGACCCATGTATCTGTAGATGACTGTGAAAGGGAAGGATAGCTGGTGGTACAGTATGGTAGTGGTGGGATTTTAGGGAGAAGGGAGGGCTACTCGTCTGGGAACTGCAATGAAAAGAAAGAAGTTATCCATTCTACCTACATGGGCCAAAGGAGAAAAATCAGTCACTACTTTGGAGGGCCACAGATGAAGCAGGCAAGGAGAGGTAGATTGGCTAAGAACAAAAGGGTGAAGGGAACATTCAGAGAAGAGATTGAGAATATAGGGAATTGAACTAATGATTTATCTGTGATTTTTGCCTATCCTATTCTCTTTTCCTGGACTTTCCTTCCTTACCTTGTACACGTAGAAAACTCTTCATCCTCTTTCATCATCCAGCTCCTGCATTGCTACTTTCCTGAAACTGCTATTGCAAAGATGACTAACTAGTGATCCGCATGTTGCCAAGCCCAGTGGAAGTGCTTGTCTTTACTGTACCCCTATAGAAAAGTGTCTTCCCAATGGAATTTTCTGTGGTGATGGGAGTACTCTATCTTTGCACTGTCCAATATGGTGGCCATTAGGCACATGTGACTGCTGAGTACATGAAATACGGCTGATGTGACTGAGAAACCAAAGTTTTAATTCTGCTTGATTTTAATTCATTTACAAGTAATTAGCCACATGTAGCAAGTGGCTACCTTATTTATTGGTCAGAGAAAGTAATAGAGCACTTAACATTATTGATCCTTTCCTTCTTGGAACTTGATATTCTCTTGACTTCCAGCACACCTCTCTCCTAGTTTTAGGATTGCCTCTTTAATTTTGTCTTTAATCTTGACTTCTTATGGATCTTTCTCCTTCTTCTAGCCACTTAACTGTTGCTGTTTTCCAGGCTTCCTCCTTGATCGTTTTCTTTTCTTGTTTTTTTGAGACAGAGTCTTGCTCTGTTGCCAGGCTGGAGTGCAGTGGTGCAATCCCGGCTCACTGCGACCTCCGCCTCCTGGGTTCAAGCAATTCTTCCGCCTAGCCTCCTGAGTAGCTGGGACCACAGGCACGTGCCACCACACCTGACTAATTTGTGTATTTTTACTAGAGATGAGGTTTCACCATGTTGGCCAGCATGGTCTCGATCTCTTGACCTCGTGATTTGCCCACCTCGGCCTCCCAAAGTGCTGGGATTACAGGCGTGAGCCACCGCGCCCGGCCCTTCTTGATCTTTTTATTGCATTTTGTGGACTCTTTCTCGTTGATCATATCCATACCCCAAGCCCTGTTTCCAGGCCATCTCCCTCTCCTGAGTGCTAGACCTGAAACAGTCTACTGGGGACATCTGCTGGTGTAATGGATTGGCATTCAGTGCTGTCATGCCCCAACCTGAGCTTGTCTCTTCCCTAAGTTACCTCCTCTCAGTTACTGAAGCAATAGTCCTGGAAGTCACTCTAGATGTCTCCTTCCTGTCTGACAAATCGCCAAGTCCTCTATGCCACTGCAATAGCATTTGAACCTGTCTTCAGTCTTGTCCCTGTCCAGTCTATTGTCCACACTGCTGCCAGAGCAGTCTAGGTAGCTGAAACATAAATTTGACCTTTTAATTCTCCTTGTTAAAACCTTTCAGTGGCTTTTCATTGTGTATAAGATAAAGGCCAAGTTCCCGGCATGGCAAACAAGGCTCTTCATGACCCAGCCTCACCTGCCTGTTCTTCCAGCTTCATCTCCTGACATGTGTCCTTTCTCACAAAGTTCTCTGCTTTCCAGTAACACAGAACTGCTTGTAATTTCACACAAATGGCATGCTATTTCATGTCTTCACACGTTTTCTCAGGCTATAACTTCTGCCTGGAGTGTACCCTCCTTCCTTCAAGGCCCTGACCCAACCCCTTCTGGTTCTGCAAAACTCACCTCAACTGTCATCCTCTCCAACTGCTTTTCTTCAGTCTCCCTGTTACTTACTGCACTTACTATACCATTGCATCATTCACTTGTAAACCACAGGTAGTTCTCAAGTGCAGGGACTATCTTTGCCTCCTTCTTTCCACTGCCTGGCATAGAGTCTCACTCCCAGTGTGGACTCTATAGCTGTTGAGTGAATGGGTACCCTGAATAAGTGAGCAAGTTGAAGGAAGCAGGAAGAAGATTGAAGAATGGGATGCCACCCTGCCCAGTCTCATCTCCTTGGTATAAGTCCTTCATGGGTGGGATTATAGGATGAAAAAAGGGGCCCCTGGGAGGCCTATGGGGATCAGTCTTGACAGCTGGCGGTGCAATTGACTTCTTTCCCAGGACTCATAAAACTTGCTTCTGGCAGAAATGAATTTTAGAAAAAGCTATTATCTCGGTTTCCCCCTACCTTTACAGCTGGCATGCTTCTCTCTTCCTGAGATATAAGATGCTAGCAAAAAATGCCACAGATTTTCTTAAAGTAGAAAAAAGTTTTGTATGTTTAATTTTTTGAAAGTGCTTTAGTTTCTATTTTCCTTTAGAAGAAAACTGGTTTTTCACTGGGATTTTCCCACAGGCCACATGCAGGTATATAGAAAAGAGAATGATGTGTGTTTGCATACAATTTGCATATATCTGTGTAGACTGGATCATCTAGTCTCAGAGTACTTTCTTTTTTTTCTTTATTTTTTCAAAGAAATTGAATACTTGATCAACTTTTGAATGAAAAGAATCAACAACAGTGAAAAGCAGTGCCATAGTGGAAGTCATCCTTCATAGAGAAGATTACCTCTTTAGAAGATTCCCCCATCCTCTTCCAGTCTTTTATAAGATTTTAGATGGTTGTGGTCACCATGATAAAAAACAGCAGCAGCCATCTGCATGCCAGGATAGCTGTCGTATATGCTTTTATGTCTCTCTTATTTTACTCACCAGCCCTTAGAAGTAGATGTCACTCTCAGTCTACCAACAGGAAAACAGACTTAGGGAGGCAGCACAGTTTGCCCAAGGTCACTCCTATGGGTGGTGGCAGAGCCGTGATTCAAACCCAAGACTGGCTATCTGGCCCCAAGGTCTTTGTTTTTAAACTCCTAAGCTGTGTTTTCTATCATTTGTGTATTGATTGATGTTTTGAGTTTTCTCCTTGACAATACTAGCCATAGATAGATATGTAGTTTGTCTGGCTGTCATTTGAATGGTAGTGGACTCTGTTGCACAATGTTGAGGTACCAACATTGTGTTTATGTAACTGTCTTTCTACTGGGTTTGTTTCCAGTTTCTCAATATTAAAGATAGTGCAGGTGTAAATATCTTCACGCAAATAAGGTGGTTTGTTGGAATTTTTAGGTATTTGATAGTGGTCTCCAAAGTAGTAATTTTGAGCCAAAGGGTTATCATTTTATGATTCTCCAGAAAGTCTATACCAGTAATTCACCCAAGCAGTGGTTATTTTTGGAGTGCCCACTGTGTACCAGGTGCTGGACATGAAGAGGTAATTCAGAAACAGCCCCTCTCTCAGAGAACTAAGTCTGGTGTGGGATAGATGATGCTATACAGAATGAATGCTACTAAAGTGGGGTTTGGGGCAAGGGGCAGTGAGAGCACTGAGAAACGTGTCCTCTGGTAGTATCTGTGAGTGTTCCTTTCCTTCTGCAGCACAGGGCAAGACAGGGGAGGAGCATGATGACTGCAGGGCTTCCCCGGCTGAAGCCTTGTCCCGGCTTTCCCCAGGGCTGGCTGCAGAGCTGCCTCCTGGCTGAGGACACCCCCTCCACACACACACACACACACACACACACTTGCTTTGCTGACACTGCCACCTGGCTCACAGGGCGCGTCCCTGCTGCGCAGTTGCCACTAGGGGGCGCCGAGCAGAAAGGATGGAGGGAGGGGACACCCACGACAACAGACTGGGGGCTCCAGCAGTGGGAGGAGTGGCAGCCTAAACACCTGTCAGTCTTCCAGGTCCTCTCTTTCCGTGTAGGCCGGCCGCAGCCAGGGTGACAACACGGTACCCAGTCCACACTCATTCGGCAGACAGGAATGTGTGCATGCCCTAAAGGCATAGCTCAGTGCATTTTCACACACCAAGTACCGTGCTAGACGCTAGGAATGCGGAAGCAGCCTGACATGGTCCTTGACCCTGAGATGCACTTGGTCTAGTGGGTCAGACAGACAAAGGAAGAGACAGACAGTCCAACTTGGTGTGCTGGAGGTCTTCACAAGTGGCAACAGGAGCATTGAACTCCCTATTGAGTCCCCTGGCGGTGTGTGAGAGTGCGTTTTTTCAGTGCTTCCCTGTTGACTTTGACTGTGACATTGCCCATATTCCAGGCTGGAATTTCTCCATCTATAAAATGGAGGGAATGATATCCATGTTTGCAAAGGTCCTTCAGACTCAGATGTGCCATGAGCCTAGAGCAAACCTGAGTTTCTCCCACAGAAGAGCACCCACCCTTGGTCCCCATTTTAGTCGCTGAAGAAAGCCTCCTTTCTCATCTCCCTTCCACATGCTCTCCTTAGATGATTTTCCTTGGCATTCTGCCTCTGGCCTTTTCCTTCTCTCTTAATACATATGTTCCCATGACTTCAGTTACTACTGTGTGCTGATGACACCTACATCAACATGCTTGCCACCATCCTCTTCACTGAGTTTGTGACTCATAATAATGAAAAGAATCAGCATTTGCTAAATCCCAGATATAATACTGTAATTACGGTATATTATCTCATCTTTCCAGCAATATTGTGAATTGGGCAGTGCCACCCATTTTATAGGTGAGTAGAATTGAGTTCAAGAGATGCTGAGACTTTCGCAAGACCCCAAAGTTGATAAGTGATGGGACCAGGATTTGCAAACTTCTACCTGTTGGAGCTTCACTGCCCATGCTTTCATCCATCACAGTATATCCTGGAGTATAGGCAGCTGCCACAGACCTCAATTTCGTGTCTAAACTTGGCCTCGTTGTCTTCCTTCTGTTCAAATCTGCCTTTTCCTCTCTTCTCCATTGCAATAAATGGCACCATCAACCCAGTGATAGCCAAGCCAGAACCCTGGGAGTCTTCCAGGATTCTTCCTCTCCCTTACCAACCCCTATCTCCCTAACAATCTTCTCCAATCTTCATCTACATCATGGTGATTTTTACCCCTCTCTCCTCCAAGCTTGCTACTGTTGCCTTCCAAAGCCATTCATCCTGTTCTCTCTTTGGGCCCCTGCAGCAGTCTTCTTACCGGCCTTCCTACCTCGACTCTGTCTGCTTCGGTCCATCCCCTGTACACCAGCCAGGGCAATCTTTTGCAAACACACATGTGATCACCTCACCTTCCTACTTCAAAACTTCCACCGCTTTCTGTGACTCCATAGCAGAGCTCAAAGCTGGCCACCCATGGGCTGAAATCCATACAGAAGACATGTTTTGTTTGGTCCATTGAGTGTTCTTAAAACATTTTGAATTAGTCGTCAACATTGGAAAATCAGGAAATTTCACATAAAAATTAATGTATATTGGCTTCTCTTGCAAAATTGAAAAAAAAAAAACAAAAACAAAAACTGGTAACTCTGGGTCCACATCCCTTCAGGACAGTGATTGGACGGAGCTGAGTAGTGGTTGCCCTCGTTAAAAGGGGTGTGGGCTTTTCAGTTTGACAGTCTCCAGCATCTCCCAGCATCTCTTAGGCCCCAGTCACACTCCTGCTTCCAATTATTTACCTGAGAGTTGGGGCATTTGAGCTCATGATCCTGGTGCATAGGACGAAGCCCAAAGCCCTCAGCATGGCTTCTAGTGTCCTATGTGTCCCAGCCTGGAGCAAACCAGCCCTGCCAAACTTTGAGTCTAGTACCTGCTACTGCCCCATCACACTCTCCCCTGTGGCCCCATGGAACTCTTATCCATAGTTCTCTGAATTGCCCTGCTCTTAACTGCCTCCATGCAGGCCTGTACTTTGGAATTCCTAGGCCCCTCCTTACGTCCTGTTTGTCCTGGATTTTGCACTACTGCTCGCTCTACCAAGAAACATTCATCCCCCTGGCTGAGTTTTGTTTTCCCATAACAGGTGGCACAGAGCTCAGTCATCCCACCAGCTGCACTGTGTTGTAGTTGTTGACTGTGAGTCTGCGATTGCAGGGAGCCTGCCTTATCTTCCTATCCTCAAAGCTTTGCACAGGACTTGGAATACTCAAGGTGCCGCATAACTGTTGAATGAATGGATAAATCAGCGAAAGACTGACTTGGGAAAATAATAGTCTAGGATGTGATATCACCCCTAATTGCTTGGGGTGGGGGTTCTAGGTCCCTTTCATTCTTGAGCACCCCCTCCGAGTCCGAACCCAGAGAGATACCTACAACATCCTATAAAGCATGCTGCCGTTCTCCAAGCTCTAGAATATATTCAGGCCTACTGGGATGGTACTTTTTAGCAATGATAGAGGGAAAATACATCATTTTTCATAGCCCTGGGGGAAAGTTGGCAGATTCTTCAGTTATTTGAATAATAACGATGATAATGCCAGCATCTAACACTCGCTGAGCACTTACATTGTACCAGACCCTGAACTAAGAGCTCTCAATGTAGTTTTATTTATTCCTCCACCACTAGGAAGTAGGTAGGACTATTGTCCCCATTTTATAGGCAAGTAAATTGAGATATAAGGATTTTAAACAACTTTTCACATAGCACATAAGCGGTAGAGTCAAGATTTGAACTCAAATCTAACTTCAGAGTTGACATTCTCAACCACTACACCATACTTCCTCAATGACATTTCTCTTTAGAAACATGAGGAAATAATTGTGGGAATGAAGGCTATACATGTTATATATAACATGTATATATCTATACATGTTATATGTAACAGTATATATACATGTTATATATGACATATATAACATGTGTGTATATATATATATACTATGTACAGTAAGATTGCAAATATTAATTTAAAAAAGAAAGAAAAAATCCTGAGGCATAGAGAAAATGGCCATAAAGACAAACTCACGTGAAATTTTTCTTTAATGAATACATACCACTTTTATGATTAAAAAAAAAGTCCTCCCTTTGTAATGACCCCAGAAACAGAGGGCAGGAAGGGGCTGGTTTGAGTACCCAGCTAATCAGTAGGGCTGTCTCTTGAGTAGTTGCCACTGATCAGTAGAAGGAACAGTCATCAGACAGCAGCTATGACCTCACTACCTGCACCCTCATGGTGCAAAGGAGAAGTGAGTCACTATACCTGCCATTTCACCATCTCCCTTCTTCCTCCAGGTGCTTACACTCCAGAGCCCCTCAGCAGTTTCCGGTGGGCTCTTCTCTCAACTGGCCTCATGTTCTTTTATCACTTCAGCGTCTTGCAGATCCTCGGCCTGGTAAGTTTGGTTATATCCCCTTCTATCCCCTCTGTTTGCAGTTCTTCATAAATCTTGATAATCCTGGTTGGCGCTGGCGTATCACTTTGTTTTGAAAATACAAGATGCTAAAGGCCAGGATGTCAGATTGTTGTGTCTGGGTTGCTGATTTATGATTCACATCCTTGGCCTCTCCAAAGAGTTTTCTGAGTCTTTTAGTAATGACTGTTTCTTTCATCCCTGGGGAGGCAAGGATGCCTTTCGCTCATGGCCACTTGGGTCAGAAACAGTGAGCTGCAGCTGGAAAGTGGTTTGCTGTGGAACCCATGGGGAGGCAGGACCCTAACCCTGGCCCTGGGCCTGGGGGAGTCTTCTGACCTTGGATCCATCCTGGGCCCATTCATAGGCCTTGAAGCCTGGGCTCTTCTCTGAGTTTCAGATCCAGTAGAAGTTCGGTGTTGGGGAAATCCTGTGGCATTCTGGGGTGTTTAGAACTTCCTGGAGCATGAAGAGTGGTTGGACTCAGTAGCTGAGTTATCCAGATCCCAAAATTGCTGAATACAAGAGTGTATATCAGTGGCAAAATGAGTCGGAAGAGCTCAGGGCTGGGGCTGGGGGTCAGGAGACCCAAGTTCAAGTCCTGGTTCTGCCACTGCTCTAAATGAGTCACCTCACCCTTGAGGGCAGAGAGTTCTCCACCTCTCTGTGACATGGTATAAAAGCCCCAACTTCCCTGAGAGGTGGTGAGGACATGTTTTTCATGTGAACAGGCTTGAAGGGCTTTGGAAGGCAGCTGCCACACCTGTCCTTGGGACAGGTGTGGCATGTCCGGTTTTGTGTGTAAGCGGCAATAATGGAGCATTAGCGATGTGGAGCCTTGTGTGACCTAGCATGACTAGGGCGTATGACCGATGTCCCCAACACCTTTGTAGAAGCAGTCACTTTCTCTTCCTCATTCTGGTGTATGGCGCTGCTCTGGTTTGCTGGGGGCTTAGTCTGAGCTCCTTGCCAAAATGTGATGCTTCCTGTGCTCTCAGAAGGAAGCTGTTTGATGTTCACACCCTTACCGCTCGCTGCTCTCCACTGGGATCCCTGATTCCAGAGGCATCAGTGTGCTCATGCCACCCTACATACCATGCTTAGGCCATGCCTCCTACAAGGAGGGCTCCCCTCACCCCATTCCTCAGCATAACCCCCCCATCCATCTTTCATGAGTCCATTCAGGTACCACTTCTGTCATGAAATCTTCTCTGAGGACTCAGCCCCCATATTGTATGCTCCTCAGACCTCCTCATGGAGTATAAAATTGGGTGAACCCTGTCTGGTTTGAGGTCAGATGTAGTAAACCTTTGACCACCCACACTTGATTGATTGCCAATTACGTGGAGGCAGGGACCACGCTGTGGGCTGTACTTTTAGCCTATAACACCTCTCTGGGGACTAGGCACATAGTAGATGTTCAGGAATGGCAACAGGCTCTGGGCCCAAACAGAAGGCAAGACTGTAAGTGAAACTGTACAGCTTTTCCACAGGACAGCCCTTCCCCATCACCTCCAGAGGGCTCTAGCCTTGACTCACTCAGAAAACCAAGGGGAGAGAAGAAATCCCTTTATAAACAGGTGGGGATTGGTCAATCCCTCCTTGTCTAGTCCCCCATTAGGTAGAGATGGCTGAACTGGCAGAAGCCAGAGAAAGCCTAAGGATGGTGAACGCTTACTCTACCTCCCTTGTCCCTGCAGGTCACCGAAGTGAATTTGAACAACATGCTGTGTCCGGCCATCTCAGACCCATTCTACGGCCCCTGGTATCGCATCTGGGCCTCGGGACACCAGACTCTCATGACCATGACCCACGGGAAGCTGGTCATCCTGTTCTCATACATGGCTGGGCCCTTGTGTAAATATCTGCTGGATTTGCTCCGGCTTCCAGCCAAGAAAATAGACTGAAGGTGCTTGTTTTTTTTTTTTTGTTGTTGTTTTTTT
>NW_016107504.1:3642850-3658027 GCF_001604975.1 Cebus imitator
CTGGAATTGGCTGGTTGGTTGTTTTTTTGAGCTTGGAGAATCCTTGCATCAGGGCCCACTTCTGGAAGACCGTGTAGATCCATTTCTTGGCTTTACAGGGAATGCCAGCATCCTGGGTCCGAGGAGCTATAGCTGTTGCCAGTGTTCTTTCCCTAGGGCCAGATTTCTTCAGCGTAGTCAGACTCAGTGTTGAATTGTTTAATATGGGTGACATCACGTCCTCTTCATCCTTTCTACCCCAAAATCCCATGTCTAGGTTGAAAGGGGGCTGCCAAGGAATTAGGTCCTCATGAGCGGAGGTTCAGGTGCTCCACAAAGAGGAGCTTTAGTTGAAGGACTTCAGCTCAGTTATGCACAGACCTCAAGAAGGCAGGCAGTGGCTGGACATTGCTGACTCTGCGTTGACTTCCACTAGGAACAGATTTGCTTAAGAACAGAAAAGATCATTTGGTGACTTTGCCTGATGAGCTTCCCTTCCCCTCTCCCACTCTAGGCAACACAGTTGACCTAGGCCAGTTCAGGTATTTCCAGTTTGACTGTGGTAGACCTACGTTGAGCTTCAGTGCTTCAGTGGTCGTAACTGTAGCAAATGGACCTACAGGAAGCAACCCTGGGAGGGACCGTCCTTCTGCAGAGGCCTGCGGGCATAGAGGCTATCAGTCCTCAGGGCTTGGGGAGCAGAAGGGGAGAACACCAAGTGCTCTTACTACCCTGAGCTCCTTTTAATGTGTAAGCTTTGTTTTCGGCCCTCTTTGAGGGCAGGGCCAAGCTTTTCTAAGTGCCTCTCACCCTAGGGTTGCCCTTTAGGAGAGGTACCTCTTGAATGGCTGGATTGGCCCTGCCCATTATGAAACTGCTATATGTAGGAATGGCAGATGAGGAAACATACAAGGCCTCAGTGCCCCATGGCCTCTTTACAAAAGGAGAAGTTGGAAGGGGGTTGTGGGAGGAGCCCCTGGGGGCCTAGCCTGTCCTCCACCAGAACCTGGAGTTGCTGCCAGCAGAGGACCTGTGCCTCAGCTGAGGACTACCTTTGGAATGTCAGGCGGTGTGACTGTGTAGGCCCTCTCCTCATCCTCGTTTCTGTGGCATGGCACAGGTTGCCCAGTAGCTTGAGCTTGCCCCATGTTGACATGCCTCCACAAGCTTACATTTGCTCTGGCTACAGCTCAGTGCCCCATTCTGGAGGGCACTTTCTGGTGCATGGAAGGAGAGAAGAAAGCAAAGGCCACATGCCTGGTATGGCCAAGCCAAAGACAGGTCCACCTGTCAGGGGAAGGAAGAAGTGAAGGGGACATGCAGGGCTTTGGGGGCCAGATTGGCTCAGAAACATGTAGGTTGAAAGAACAGAGGTGGCCCAGTCAATAGGTTTCACAGGGAGCCATGGCCTGTATTTGGGGCATTGGGGAGCAGCAGGCATCTGAACTGGTCTGAATCTCACTCTTTTCTTGGGCCAAGCCAATGTGGAGAGAAGGAACCCAACCAGACCCCTGGCAACCTGCCTTACAGGGTAGCGCACATATCTGCCCAATGCCAACCCTCTGCTGCTCCAGCTTTGGTACAAGAGTGAGGGAGAAGCTGGCGCTTGCCCACCCAGTGGCCAGTGGGCCTGTCTTCCCAGCTCCTCCTCAGGGCTTTGCTGTCAGTGCCAAGCCGGTTCCCCAGCCAGATTTCCATGTGCCATTTGCCAGCGTGTGGGAGCTCTGCGCATGTATGAGGGTGTTTGTAAAAGAGGGCAGTTTACTTTCAAATGGCCTCAGAAAGGGAAAAGAGTGCTCCCTCCAGCCCCCAGGTGGCCTTGACCAGGGATGTGGGCCAAGGAGTACAGTCTGTGGAGCTGGCCAACTTGTGGCATCCACTCCGAATAACAGAGACCCAGTCACGCCTACTTCGGGTCCTCCCGGCCCTCAGTATTTGCTTTTGTTCACCAAAGATGATCTGACCCACCTTCCTCCCAGAGGCACAACAGTAACATATTCCTCTGTCAGCCTGTGAGGGCATGTGGGGTTCTGAAGCCACGGACTCAGTCTCCCCAAGTCAGCAATCTCTTTCTCTGTCTCTCTCCTCGAACTTCATCGCATTTGTAGAAGCTACTTGCAGGGTCGCTGGGCTAACCAGGGCGATCGGCGAACTTTACTGTACAGTACCTCAGTCTAGCTGTCAGATCATCCCTTTTGCTGTAGCCTATGTTGGGGTTTTTATATTTGTGATCATTGGTAATTCAGTGTCTTATGAAGTGGGCACAGCTCCCCACAGAGTGCAAGTTGTCAGCACGTCTCTGTGCACTGGTTGTTGCGCAGGGCAGTGCCCTGTGGATGAGCTAGGTGGCTCAGGGGGCAGCAGAAGGGCCCTTTTCCCTGCTCCCTCTGCCACAAATACTTCCCTGGATTTGTAGACGTTGACCCAGAGTCATCTGTCCCCTCCTGAAAAGGATTTTCTTACTGGTTTCGACTGAAGGGGAAGTAGGGGAGGAGGAAAAAAGGACCATGTGTGATGCTCTCAGAGAAGACACTGATGCTGATTATGGAGGGTTTCCTGCAGGTCCTCGTGGGCTCCTGGGCAAGACCCCAGGCTGGGAAGGGGTTCCCCCCACTGCCCATCCTGCCTGCTCTGTGCTGGGCAGAGTCAGTGACAGGGAGGCGGCCCTCTTCTTATGTATATAGAGTGAGCTGATTTGGGCTCAGGAAAACCTAGTCACTTGTTGCTCTCTTCTGTGACATTTTTGTACGCTGGTTTGCTACTCACGGCAAGAAACAGACAAAACCCCGTGAAAAACAAAACAAAACAAAAGTCATTTCAAAAAAAGCTGTTGTTTTGAAAACTCTTGCTTTCTTTTGGTGTCAATTTTGTGTTTCGTTTTAAAGAATCCTTCATTTATATTGGTGTTACTGTAGTGAAGAGAATATGATAGGCTGATCTGTAATGGTTTCTGCCAGGAGCTTAGCAAATGCCTCTGACCCTCTTCCCCTACCCCTATCCTTCCTCGATTTCCAGTTGGGATTGCTATGCTCTGGGCAGACCCCTCACCGTCTCCCCTGAAACCCCACACAGTGGCTGTCTTTAGAACCAGTCTTTGTACTCTCCCTCAACAGCAGCAGGGTAAGGCTGGTTCTTGCGTGCTCTGTGACCCCACCAGTTTGCACACCTCTTGGGGCGTTTTGTAATGTGTTTTCTCTGTTTTGTAAAATCTTTTGATTGTACTGAAATGGTTTCTGCAGTTGCCTTTGGAAATAAATGGTCATTAATTTGTTTACTTAGCATTCTGCATTTTAGTCTCAAGTGTTTCTGTTGTTGGAGATCCTTGAATGAAAAGGAACCCTCACCATGGGACTTACTGCTATGTTTTCTTCATTTACTGTTAATTAGAAGATTTATGAGACCCAGGAGTCCTGGCCTTGCTTCCCAGAACCCTCTCAGAAGGCCCTCTGCTTTGAAAAGAAGACAAAAGGGGCCATTGGCCCTCCGTACTGTGGAAGACCCTCAAAGGACAGCTGGGCTCTCTCAGCGCAGCTTTGTCCTGGTAGCTGTGTGGCTGGTTGGCCTTGAATTCCCACACATTGCCTACTTCTGCCAGGGACCCATCAGACTATTTGCTCTTAGCAGGGCTTGTCTGCCAGGCCCATTTGCTGGGCTCTCTGGGACCCAAAATCACACTGGGCAAGCCTGGATGACTGAGCTGGAGAAGGCAAACACATTCAGGCCCAGTCAACCCAAATTTCCTGAGGGCCAGCTCTGCACCAGCACTTCTCAGCACAGGCCTGCACCCAGCATGGGTCGGACCATGAACAAGATAGCCTACCCTTTGGAAACAGACCTGCTTTTCCAAGGCTACCTGCTGAGCAGCCCATGATGACTGTGATTGCCCCTTTTTACACAGGACAGAGGCCCTATTCAGGCTTTCGCCAGGGCTGCTGTTTCTAGAGGGGACACAGCTAGACAGACCTGGCCGCCAGTGCAGGTGCATTTCCTCATTTGCCAGTGGTTGGGCACCCAGGCTATGAATGAGGCAGGGCCCTGCAATCGTGAACTAGATTAGCAGTCTAGAAAAGTCCCTTCTCTTGCTGCCTCACGTTCTTTATCAGCAAAGTAGTAACTCCAACTGCAGGCCAGACACAGAGCCAAATCCCTCTCGTTACCTTTTTTTTTTTTTTCTTTTTTTTTTTGAGACAAAGTTTCGCTCTTGTTGCCCAGGCTGGAGTGCAATGGCACGATCGTGGCTCACTGCAACCGCCGTGTCCCAGGTTCAAGCAATTCTCTTGTCTCAGCTTCCCGAGTAGCTGGGATTACAGGCATGTGCCACAACACCTGGCAAATTTTGTATTTTTAGTGGAGACGGGATTTCTCCATGTTGGTCAGGCTGCTCTCAAACTCTTGACCTCAGGTGATCCGCCCACCTCAGCCTCCCAAAGTGCTGGGATTACAGGTGTAAGCCACTGTACCCAGCCTTGTTACCTCTTAGAATCCCCATAAAACTACAGTTATCTGACTGGCAATGCTGTCATTGTTTGGCAGGGAGAAACTGAGAATATGAAGGCTCACTAATAAATGGATGAGCTGAAATTGGAAAGTAGTTTTGTTAGACCCCAGAGCTTACATGCTCTCTACCCTCCACCAGTTTCCTCTACCTTTCCAGTGTGCTGGCATTGCTGGGTAGACCCCTTGCCTAGGGAACCCCGGTCCTTATGGAAGTGGAAGGAGAGCCGGCAGTGGCACGGAAGATGAGAGAGAAAGGGGAGGCCCAGAAGTGCAGAAAACAGAGGAATCATGGCTTGCCAGCAGTAGCCTCAAAGCAGAGCTGAAAGGCACAGAAGAAAGGGGGCCGGATACGGCAAAGGGGAAGGACAGAAAGAGACTGGCGGAGAGAAGGTGAGGAGAGTTGGTTCATGTCCTTTCCCCATGTGTGTTCCTTTTGAGGAAGAGAGCTAAAAAAGCCAATGGCCTAGGCCATTGCCATCTCTACCCTGGGTACTGTATCTGCCCCTGCTACCATCACCATCCCCACCCCCACTCTACTGTGTATTCCCTCCTGCAGACAACAGTCTTTTCAAATGCAAATCTGCATCACCTCCCTGGGCCCCTGGCTCTTTCCGGGTAACACACCAGCCCTGGGCTCTGTAAGCATCTTCAGATGCATCTCCTCAGCCCCGCACTCCCAAAAGAAGCATGCACAGAGGGCCCTTCGCTCCAGCAGGATGTACTCCCCTTTGGCATGCCAGGCCATTTTCCAGATTCTTGCCATTTGTTTCCTTTGCGCTGTTTTCTCGGCTCCCCACTCTCCCTTTTCATCCTAAGGCCTCCACTCAAAGTTTAGCTCTCTCTGCAGTCTTCTCTGAGCCCCAGGCTGTGTTAGGTGCCAGTCCACTTCGCTCCTACAGCACCTGGTACTAACTCTGGCCACCATTTGCCTCCCTCTTACATGATTCATTACTGGTCTCTCTCCCTCTGTAGACGTCAAGCTCCTTTAGGGCCAGTTGGGGTCTGATTCATCCTCCAGCCCCTGGCACAGGACCTGTTTCTTTCAGTGAACAAGGATCTTATACCTGAGTGCTAAAATATGGCAGGGGGCACCAGTGTTCTCTGACGGAGAACCCTAGGCTGCATAATCCATGCCCATCCAATGAATTCTCCTGGATAGGGCTGGGATGCCTTTGTTTGTCCAGGCACCTCAAGCTTCTTGCTGAGGGTGCCCATTTTGCTTCTCTGCAGGGCTCTATATAGTTGGTGTCCTGGATGAACAGGCAGTATTGTGAGGGAAAGCACTGAGACCAACAGCAACTCTTCCACCTGACTCTTCCCTGGACCTCTGGGCAAGGTGTCCAGCTGCTTTTCCATATCCTTGATAGCTATTAATCACCACCAGGGTTACCCCTTCCTTCCCTGGGGGTACACAGAGTTAGTTTGCATGGCAAAAGCCCTACCAGCCCATGGAATGTGTCATCTACCCCCGTGATGGGTAGGAAGCAGCTTGAGTTAGTTACAACCTGATCCCCCAATGAGCTTTTCTCTTGTCCTGGTTTGCCAAAGCCAGTGGAGGAACAGAAATACACAGATGTCAGCCTGACAAAATGCAATGGTTTATTCAAAGGATGTGTGGTTTGCTAACCTTGGCAACAGGCAAGTCCAACGTAGTCAAAAGTCAATGACTCTGTTACTGCCTGAACCTACCCTCCCCACAATCAGCACCTTGCCCAGCATCTGAATTGCACACCTGGGATGTCTGGGCTGCTGGGCAAAGGGGTTTAAAAGCCAGGGAGGCAGTAGGGAGAGGCTTCTCCTGTGGCTAATGGATGCCCTCCGCAGCTGACTTCGTAACTTTCAGTAACTCCTACATCTCAGCAAGCCAATAGTCTCTGCGTTTCACACTGAGGCAGGTCTTTGCAATTGGGGTGGAGGCTTCCTTGACACATTTCTGCTAGAAAACAGGGCCAAGCATGAATCACAGAGCTGTTCTCCTGTCCAACAACCTGTTCTCAGCCCCACCACTGTTCCAGCCAGCAGGCCCCTCTGCTCCCTTCCACACTTTCCCTCTCCATCCAAGGGGCTTGCCCAGGTGATGCCAACCTGCCATTGCTGTACCTTTTCTATACTCGGGAGGCTTGTGCTTATGGGTACTGGACTTTTAGAAAGACCTTGGACTCTCTAGTATTCTGTCCCCTGAGAACAGAGGAACCATCCTGTGCATTCCAAGACATACACTCAGATTTCTAGCATGTCAGAGCTAACAAGATAACTCTAGTACAGTGGGTTGTCGATTTTGTTGCACATTAATCACCTGAAAGGCTTTCAAAATCTCAGTGTGGAGGCCTCACCCAGGCTCATAATTCAAAACAAACTTCTTTTGCTTTCAAGTTTCCAGGCAGGTTCTGAGTCATCTCTTAGACCTGACCATCTATAGCAGTGCCTTTTAAAAAAATGAAGTATTTAAGATATACCGAAAGGTATCAAGAATAATACCTAAATCCAGCTTAAGAAAAAGAATGTTACCAATACAGTTGAAGCTCCCTTGCTCCAGAGGTTTCCAGATTGTTCCTCAGCATCTCAGGGATGCTGGGGCGGTGCCTCAGAAGGCACTTCAGGCGGGGAATGCGTGGGAGTAGAGCGGGTGGTGTTCTGGCCTTTCCCCTTGCTTCGCCAAGAGCAACTCCACTTATATTCTGTCTTGTATATTGAGGTTTTGTAAATAACGTTGTTGTGAAAAGGAGTTAAAAGACATTTACAACCTCAGACTAAGTTATATCTCTATCCCTTTCCTAAATAATAGTGGTTGTCCTGTAGTAGTCAAACCAGCATTTAGCAGGACTGAGCAGGCAGAGCCTACTGTCCCACTTCTTCCCTTTCAGGTCCCGAGTGCCCTTGGCAAAGTCATACCTTTTCTGAACTCCATTTGTAAAACAGTAATAAATACCCTTGTCTTGCTTGCCTCACAGGACATCTGTGAGGAATCCAGTGAGATCGATGGGCGTGAGAGGGCTTCACAAAGTTCTGTCCAGTGCAAGGGGCTCCTATTTCCAGAGAGTTTGGTTGCTACGCTTGTTCTCAGAGCACAGAGGATAGTGGGCTTTTGACTGTGCTCATACCCACTCTGCCTTAATGTGCCCTGTGTGGTTGCGGTCTGTGGTGCGTATGTGAGTGGGTGCTCGTGTGTAGGACAGGTGATACCTCAGTTTGTTTCATGGACTCTAAGACACATTTTTTCACATTTTAACATCACTAAAATAGGAATGCATCTTAAAATCAGTGGCATGACAGTTTAATGAGCAACTTTTTTCTTTTTCAGTGGTATATAAAATAACAGACATCTTATAATCAATTAAATACTGTAATTGTTAACTTAGATTCCTCTTCCTCTTCCCTCATGAAAGTCACCTTCTTGCTAGAGAAAATGCTTTCGGAAAAATATACAAACTTTTAGCATACAGCCTCATTCTAACATTCCTCTTTTTCCTTCCCTGCTAGCATCCACCCAGGCCAGGAAAACTATCTGCTTCTTGACCAGAGGGAGACCCACTCTGTTGAGCTCTCTCTTGGGACAGATGGTTTGTGGGACATGAGAGGGATGAGGCAGAGCACAGCTGCATAAGGAAGCTCACCGTGCCAAATGGCAGGGAGGGAGTCAGACAAGCTAGACCAGCCACCCCAATAGCTCTGGTTTCTTTCTTTCCCAACCACCGCCTGGCCAGACAAATCAGCCTGCTTCCCTGGGGAACTCCTAGGGCAAGTCATTGCCAGAGGTGAAGTGAACCAGCAGAAGTAGGGCTGGGGGTGTGAAGCCCAGCATGTCCAGAACTCCCTGAGTTGATGTGAGTGGCTGTCTGGCCCATGCAGAACACAGTGATTTCCCTAGCTCCTCCAACAAGGTGGAAGAAGAGTTAGGTAGTAAGCCTTTCAAGGAGAAGCAGCACTTTGTCCTAGGACATCCCGAACCATGGGCATTTCACTGCAGTTAGGAATTGCCACCAACTTTCCTCAGTCCTGGCAGTCACTCAAACTAAGCTCTGCACTTGTAACCTTGAGGCCAACCTCTTCCAGAAGGGGAGAGTAGTGTCTGCATAGTGAGATCTAGGGATACTTGGTCACAGGAAGCCGCTTTTGGACATTTCTCCCCCAGAGAGCTTAGCAAGACATGATCAGCCTGGATTACAGCTGCCCTCACGTAACTGGGTTAAAGTGTTGGCCTACTTAGGCCCCTCCTGCAGTGGCCTCCTTCAAAGCTGATGAGGCCGATTAGGGGGCTATTTCTGAGCTCTAGTCGTGTACCCAGAAGCCTGAGGGCAGTCCTCCCCTGACTAGGAAGACAATGACTAAGGCTGGACAGCCAAGGGCAGAGTCAGATTTGCCCATAGGAGAGTGTTGCCATCAGAACTCAGGTATCCTTGTAAAAGAACTAAGTAATATAAAGGCTAAGTCCTTGGATTTTGAACTTCAAAAACCAAACCAACCAATCAGTTTTCAGGGATAGGCCTAGTCCTACACCTTTGCCATGTCCAGTGCTAGAGAGGGATAGCAGATCGTCAAAATAAAATCATCAATGACAGTGATAATCACTAGCCTCCACTCAGTAGGTTCTGTGCATTTGAGATCGTTAACTAACCTCTGAGCCTTAGTTTGCTCATCTACAAAATGGCAATAATGATAGCATCTAATTCATATATCTAATTCATATGGCTATTGTGAGGATTGAGTAGATGAGGCACTTGGCACAGTGCCTGGCAACACATTTGCTAGATACCACCACTGCCATCACCACAAGCATTACCGCCACCATTGTCACCATCATCATCCTCATCAACACAACAGTGAATGGCAAAAAGCTCAGTCTCTGGAGCCTGACAAACTTGGTTTGAAACCTGGCTTTGCCACTTTATAGCTAGGTGGCCTCAGATAAGTGACAACTTCTTTGAACTTGATTCTTATTCTATAAAATGGGAAACTCCTAAGGCTATTGAAAAGTGTATAACATGGTTCTTCACAGTAAGCACTCAATAAATGTTGGCTATTATAATTATTAAAAAGGAGTGATCAAGGTCAGTGGTTGCCAGGTGTTAGGAGGAGACAGAAATGAATGGGCTAAGCACAGAGGATTTCTAGGGCAATGAAACTACTATTCTGTATAATACCATAATGGTGGATACATTTCATTGTGCATTTGTCAGAACTCATAGAATGGAGAATACCAAAAGTGAACTCTAATGTAAACTTTGGATTTTGGATAATAATGATGTGTTAATGTAGGTTCATCAGTTATAACAAATTTGCCACTCTGATGCAGGATGTTGGTAATGGGGTAGGCTGTGTGTGGGATGGGTATATAGGAAATATAGGGGAACCCACTATACATTTTGCTCAATTTTGCTGTGAACCTAAAACTTCTCTGAAAAATAAAGTCTATTTAAAATGAAAAAGAAAAAAATGGGAGTGATCATACTAAATTGTTATAAAAGGATGTTAGCTATAATCCCCATGATAACCACTAAGAAAATAACTTAAAAATAGAGAAAAGAGGCAATGAAGTGAGATTCAAAGTGGATATTACCAAAAAAAATACATCAAACACAAAAGAAGGCAGTATAAGAGGAACTGAGTAACAAAAAATGATATATAGCACAATGGCAAAAGTCCTTTATTATCATTAATCACTTTAAATGTAAATGGATTAAGCTCACCAATTAAAAGACAGACATTGGCAGAATGGATTAAAAAAACAACATGATCCAATTATATGCTACTGACAAGACACTCAGTTTAGACCCAAAGATACAAGTTGAAAGTGAAAGGATGGAAATAGATATTCCATCCAAATAGTAACCACAAAAGAGCTGAGATGGTTACACTCATATTAGACAAAATAGAGTTTAAGCCAAAGAAGGAAATTTTTACTGATAAAAGGGTTAATTCATAAAGAAGATATAACAATGATAAGTATGCACCAAACAACAGATTTCCAAACTACATGAAGCAAAACACTGATGGAATTAAAGACAGAAATAGTAGACAGTTCTACAATAATATTTTAGGACCTCTATACTCCATATTAAATAATGGATAGAACAACTAGACAGAAGATCAGTAAGGAAATAGTTTCAACAACACTATAAACCAACTAGATGCAATAAACATAAGAACACTGTACCGCACAACAACACAATACACGTTCTTCTCAAGTGTACATGGGATATTCTCCAGGTTAGAGCATATATTAGGCCATAAAACAATTATCAATACGTTTCAAAATGCTGGATTTATACAAAGTATGTTTGATCAAATTGAACAAAGCTAGAAATCAATAATGAGAAAAACTGGAGATTTTGCAAATCCGTAGAAATTAAGAACATATTCTTAAAGAACTAATGAGTCAAAGAAGAAATCACTAGGGGAATTAGAAAATGCTTTTAGATGAATGAGAATAAAAATACAACATACAACAACTTATGGGATACAGTGAAAGCAGTGCCCAGAGGGAAATTTATAGCTGTAAACACCTACATTAAAAAAGAAGAAAGATCTGAAACCAATACTCTAAATTTACACCTGAAGGGACTAGAAAAAGAAAAGCAAACTAAACCTAAGGCCAGCAGAAGGAAGGAAGTAATAAAGATTAGAGCAGAGATAAATGAAATAGGAATTAGAAGAAAAGGAATCAATGAAACCAATAGTTGGTTGTTTGAAACTAACTATTGAAATTAAACTAAACCAACTAACAAACCATGACCAAGTGGGATTTACCCCAGGAATTTAAAGGTGGTTTGATGTAAAAAAAACTTTGACCAATGTAGTACACCACATTAATAGAACAAAGTGGGGGTGGGGTGGGGACATGATCATCTCAATATATGCAGAAAAAGCATTTGACAAAAGTTAACCCTTTCATAATAAAACACTCAGCAAACTAGGAGTAGAAGGCAAATGTCTTAACATGATAAAGGGGCATTTATGAAAAACCCACAACTAACATCAGACCTAATAAAGACTGAAAGCTTTTCTCATAAGAACAAGACCAGGATGTCCGTGTTCACCTCTGCTAGTCAACATAGTATTGAAAGTCCTAGCCAGAGCAGTTAAGCAAGGGAAAGAAATAAAAGGCATCCAAATTGGAAAGGAAGAAGTAAACCTATCTGTATTTCCAGACAATATGATTATATTCCCATAAAATACACACACACACACACAAACTACTAGAGCCAATAAATGAGTTCAGCAAACTTGTATTAGCTCAACACACAAAATCAGTTGTTTCTATATGTCAGTTATGAACAGTCTGAAAATAAAATGAAAAAAGCAATCTCTTTTATAATAGCATCCAAAATAATAAAATACCTAGTAATAAATTTAACCAAGGACATAAATGACTTGTACATTGAAAGCTGCAAAATATTGCTGGAAGAAATTTAAAAACATCTAAATAAATGGAAAGGTATCCTGTGTTCGTGTATTAGAAAAAATATCAAAATGGCAATAGTCTCCAAAGCCATCTACAGATTCAGTGCAATCTCTATCAAAATGTCAATGGCCTTTTTTTTTTTTTTTTTTTGCAACAATGGAAAAGCCAATCTTCAACTTAATAAGGAAACTCAAAGGGCCTTGGACAGCCAAAACAGTATTGAAAAAGAAAAACAAAGTTGAATTACACTTCCTGATCTCAAACTCACTGCAAAGCTACATCAAAACAGTGTGTTACTGGCATAAGGGTGGACATATAGACCAATGGAATAAGATAGAGTCCAGAAATAAATGCAGGCCTCTACGGTCAATTGATTTTCAACAAGGATTCCAAGAAGATTAAATGGGAGAAAGAATAGTATTAACAAATAGTGTTAAGGCAACTGGATAATCACATGCAAAAGAATGAAGTTGGACTGCTACCTCACAACACATACAAAAATAACTCAAAGTAAGTCAAAGACCTAAATATAAGGAATAAAACTATACAACTAATAGAAGAAAACATAAGAGAAAATCTTTATGATCTCAGATTTGGCAGTGGATTCTTAGATTTGACACCAAAAACATTAGCAACAATAGAAAAAAATAGATAAACTGGATTTCATAAACATGAAAAACTTTTGTCTGTCAAAGGATATTATCAAGAATATGAAAAAGACAAACTACAGAGAGAAAATATTTGCAAATCATATATCTGATAATGGTTTCATATCCTGAATATATGAAGAACAAAACTCAACAATAAAAAGTCAAAAAGTCTGATTAAAAACTGGGCAAAGGACTAAAATAGACATTTTTCCAAAGAAAATATACAAATAGCCAATAAGCACATAAAAGTGTTGAACATCAGTGATCTTTAAGGAATTACAAATCGAAACCATAATGAGATCCCACCTCACATCCACTAAGATGGCTGTAATCAAAGCAAGAAAAGTAATGGTGGTGGGGATAAGAAATAGGAACCCATATACATTGCTACTGGGAACATAAAATGGTGCAGCCACTTTGGAAAACAGTTTGGCAGCTTCTCAAAAAGTTAAGGACAGGCTGAGCACAGTGGCTCACACCTGTAAGCTCATAACTTTGGGAGGCTGAGGCAAGTGGATCACTTGAGGTCAGGAGTTCGAGACCAGCCTGACCAACATGGTGAAACCTCATGTCTACTAAAAATACAAAATTAGCTGCCTGTGGTCGTGGGCGTCTATAATCTCAGCTACTCAGGAGGCTGAGGCAGGAGAATAGCTTGAACCTGGGAAGCGGAGGTTGCAGTGAGCCGAGATCACGCCATTGCACTCCAGCCTGGGCAACAAGAGTGAAACCTCATCTCAAAAAAAGAAAAAAAAGTTAAAGATAGAATAACCACGACTCAGTAATTCCACTCCTAAGTATATATCCAAGTGAAATGAAAACATATGTCCACACAGAAACTTGTACACAAATGTTTATATAGCATTGTTCCTAAGAGTCCAAAGGTGGAAGCAATCCAAATGTCCATTATGATGGATATACAAACTGTGTTACATGATACAATGAAATATTATTCAGCCATAAAAAGGAACAAAGTACTAAAACATGGTACAACTTGGATGAATCTTGAAAACATACCTAGTGAAAGAAGCCAGATACAAAAGGTCACATATTATATGAGTCCATTAATATGATATATCGAGAATATGTAAATTCAGAGACATGGAAGGAAGATTAGAGGCTACTTAGGGGTTGGGGTGGGAATTGGCAAGCGACTTAATGGGTGTGGGGTGTTTTTATGGAGTGATGAAAAAGTTTTAAAGCTAGAGAGCCAGGGGTTGCACAACATTGTGAATACACCACTGAAGTGTACATTTTAAAATGGTTAATTGTATGTTGTATGAATTTTGCCTCAAAAAATGTCAAAAAAGGAAGGGTGGTTGAAAATAAACGTGTTTCTTTTTCACTTTCAAGTGCTCTGTCCGTTGCCCTTGCAGGACCCACTGTATAATATTCCCTAGAGCAAAGGATGTTACGTGCACTTTCCCAGCCTACTGCTGACTGTTAGCAATGTCTATTTGACCTTCTCCAAGGCTGCAGGGTCAGTTAGACCCATCTACCCAACAGGAACAATCCCATCCTATTTGGATCCAACAGTTGGACTGACCCCATGTTTCACTCTTAAGCCCCATCATTCACGAGTACCACAGACCACAAGATATGCTAGGCCAGATAAACAAGAACCAATTCACCAAGGAGCACAGCTTCATGTACACAGGTCACTATGGCTACCCACCTCTGCCCAACCACAGTTCTGGGAAAGAGGTCATTGCCGAGGGATATGCCAGCAGAGTGGCAATGTCTTCATGCAGAGTTCCTGGAATTCATTTGGATGTTTGAAGTAGAGAAAGTTTAGGGAAATGTTTGCATTACTCACACCAGCACTGTCCCTCAAAATGATGGGGGTTTCCCACTCTTTCCAGTCCAAGACACCCTTTCCATTCTGCTAGGATACGTGGGTGTGGGGAATATGAGTGCCCCATCCAGGTATTTGGCCAGCCCCCATCTCCTATGCTGATACACAGAAACCCACTTATACACGTTGACCCATATGGTAAAATTAGGTCATTCCAAAATACTATTTAGATGGAAATGCTAGCTTCATGGAAAGTGACTATACCAACTCCTAGTTTCAATATTTGCCTGATGTTTGGAAACTCGCAGCAGCTTCCTGTCAGTTAAAATGTGATTTAAACATTCTATTGTATGTGCTTCCTGTTTTCTAATATCCCAAATTTAATACTGCCTTCCTTTTCTTTCTGCATAGCAAGTGATTCTGAGTTACTCCGATTTTCCTTCCATGTGGTTTACTCTTAGTATCATTTCTCTCCTTTTGCCCTATGAATGGATTTTTTTCTCCGTAATTTTTCAACCAGTGAACATACTATAAACTGTCTTCTCTTCTTTAGGCCTCAAGAAAGCCTCTTAGAGGCCTACTCTCTCTCTGTCTCTTCTTATCTCCTCGTCATAGGAAGGGCCTAATGCCTCTAAGAGGGCAGCTTCACAGTAAGGAACACAACTCTCAGCCACCCAATGCCATTCTGTGGCCAAACCTATTTCTTTTCTTTTCTTTTTTTTTTGAGGCGGAGTTTCGCCCGTTACCCAGGTTGGAGTGCAATGGCGCGATCTCGGCTCACCGCAACCTCCACCTCCTGGGTTCAGGCAATTCTCCTGCCTCAGCCTCCTGAGTAGCTGGGATTACAGGCACGC
>NW_016107504.1:3658577-3664952 GCF_001604975.1 Cebus imitator
ATTTTGCAGGAAAAGGCCAAAAAAAAAAAAAAAAATCAAATGATGGCTTCCCAAAAGCTCTCAAAATAACTGGGTATGTTGAGGCTCCAGCAGTGGTTTTGATTGTCCTGTGGGATCCTGGGGTTCTGTCAAAACAGCCTCAAGTTTCCAGAAACTTTTTTTTCTTTTGATGAAGTCTTGTTCTGTTCACCCAGGCTGGAGTGCAGTGCGCAATCTCAGCTCACTGCAACCTCTGGTTCCCGGGTTCAAGCGATTCTCCTTCCTCAGCTGCCCGAGTAGGTGGGATTACAGGTGTGCACCAACATGCTCGGCTAATTTTTTTGCGATGTTGGCCAGGTTGCTCTTGAACTCCTGACCTCAGGTGATCTGCCAGCCTTGGCCACCCAAAGTGCTGGGATTACAGCGTGAGCCACTGTGCCCGTCCCTCCATAAACATTTAATTCAAAAAACGTGTGTGTTGAAATACGCTGTGTTTTGCAACTGTAATAAAAACAAAAGACACTTAACAAACATCTAATAAGTTATATCCAGAATGGCAACTGAAGACCACCAGTGCATTAGCAGAAGCCGTCAGATTACTCATTTGTCTTCAAACCTTAGGAGTCATGCTTCTCCTGCCCAGACTTCTTATTAAGCTTCAGATAGCTGTGGACTGTGCTGGGTTTTTACACTTTAAACCTATTATGTACACACTTTCATAAAATTAAGCAATCTGATCTCTGTGCAAATCAGGACCTTCTTCTTGTTGAATAGCTAAAACATAGAAATAGAGTGCTGAGACTATTCACTGTCATTCAACCCAATTGCAACATTTTATAGTCATCGAAACAACCTTGTTCTCATTAATAAGTAGCTTGTATACATTTGTGCTTAATAGCAATGAAATAGTGTTTTCAATCTGATTTTTAACATAATGAGGTGCCAACTAAGATTCTGATTGAAAAACCAAGAGCTTCTCCCGTCATGGAGGGAGACTAAAGGGGGAACAAATTATCCACCTCTTGTGACTTGGATATGTCCCTTTAGAATGGGAGCATGAGCTCAAAGATGCCATGGCAGCTGGTGAGCATAGAGGCATGTAATTCAGCCACTGCCCAGCTGTGTGCTGCAGACAAGAGCGCATACCCTACATCTCACTTCTGTCAAACTAAGTAATCGTCTGTCGTGATGAAAAGCTGCCAAGCGCAGCTTGTTGGTTTACATACAGCATACACCCTCCACCAGGTCTCCGGGCGGGTCCATTTTAAGATACATAGTTAGTACCTTCAAAACATAATAAAGAGGTAATTTTTAATTTTTTAATCAATACATAATTGCACATATTTATGGGCTACACAGTGATGTTTCAATACATACAATATATAGTGGTCAAACTAGGGTATAATTAGCAAATCTGTCACAGCAGACATTTATCATTTGTGTTGGGAACATTCAAAATCCTGTCTTCTAGTTATCCAAAGATTTATCTTTTTTTTTTTTGAGATGGAGTTTCACTCTTGTTACCCAGGCTTGAGAGCAATGGTGCGATCTCGGCTCACCGCAACCTCCGCCTCGTGGGTTCAGGCAATTCTCCTGCCTCAACCTCCTGAGTAGCTGGGATTATAGACATGCGCCACCATGCCCAGCTAATGTTTTGTATTTTTAGTAGTGATGGGGTTTCACCATGTTGACCAGGATGGTCTCGATCTCTTGACCTCGTGATCCACCCGCCTTGGCCTCCCAAAGTGCTGGGATTACAGGCGTGAACCACCGAGCCCGGCCCAAAGATATATCTTAAATTCTTAACTATAGACACCCTATAGTGCTATAGAACACCAGAACTCATTCCTCCACCCTACTTGTATTTTTCTATTATTTAACCCAGTGGTCTCCAACCTTTTTGGCACCAAGGACTGGTTTCATGGAAGACAGTTTTTCCACAGATGGGGCAGGTGTCATTAGATTCACATAAGCAACACACAACCTAGATCCCTCACACGTGCAGTTCACAATAGGGTTTGTGCTCCTATGACAATCTAATGCCACCACTGATTTGACCAGAGGTGGAGCTCAGGTAGTAATGCTTGCTTTCCCACTGCTCACCTCCTGCTGTGAGGCCTGGTTCCTAACAGGCCATAGATCAGTTGTGGTCCACGGTCCAGGGACTGGGGACCTCTGCTTTAACCAACCTCTCCCTTTTCACTCTTCCAACCCTTCCCAGCTGTTAATAACCACTATCCTACTCTCCACTTCTATGAGATCAACTTCTTTAGCTTTCTGTGTCTGGCTTATTTCACTTAACATAATGTCCTCCAGGCTGATCCATGTTGCTGCAGATGACAGAATTTCAATGTTATTTATGGCTGAATAATATCCCATTGTATATATATAGCAATTTTTTTTATTAAGGGGTCATTTCTAAACAAGGTTGCAACCAAACTCTTGGGGTGAGGAGGTAGATTGGCTTCAGAACAGTGCTTGAGACCTAATGTGATTCTCTCCAATTCTTGAAAGATTTCTTCCAACAAGTTTAAGCCTTGGAATATGAGATTGTCCCATCTGGGGCTACAGGTGTCAAGGAAGGTATTTTAATGCAGTAGCCAAAAACAGTATACCCCTGGCTTTCCTCACTTTCACCCTCCCATTCATTTCTTCCTCCTGTAGGTGAAAAGCTTGAGCATACAGATGGGAACCTATCAGAGCTTCCCCAGTCCAAACCCACACTTGTCTTGGCTTATGTGGCTGAAACTTCAGGAAGTGGGTAAAGCCATTCTCTGAAGGGGCAGTCATTCACTGGCTCTCCTGGCTGGCAGCTCTGAATCCAGGTGTGACTTCCCCACTGCAGACTTCTCCTTCCCTCAATACTGATAGGACCTCTTAGATATGGTAGTATTTCCCAGCAACAGAGAGACACTGCTTCATCCTACACGCCCACACTTGCCTTCGGAAGCAGTAAAGCATTTAGACAGTGTCCAGTGGGGCATGAAATCTAAAGTGGAAATGCTGAAACTGTGGGAAGAATTTAGGTAGGTGGAGTGTGATTACTGAAGTTGAAATTTGTCCAGACCAGAGTTAACCACTAATGCTATAAAAAACAATGCTGTGGTCTCATTAAACTACTTCATTCTACCTGAACCTATTAATATTGTCTAAATGATTAAAAAATCTTACATCCCATTAAATATGAATGATGAAAATAGGTAAACCCTGAGCAGATGGCTGCCTTTATGGAGCACTGTTCAAAACCGCAATAGTCCTCCAGGATCTGTGAACACTGTTTTTAGCCACTGTGATGGACATAAGCACGGGTCACAAAATTCACATGGTTACCAGGGCTTTGGGGCAATGTAACAGTCATCCTGGATATATTCAACTAGCAACGGATCTTAAAATGTGCATGATGAAAGTGAGACAGCAAATGTTTTAGAAAAAGCCAAAGGTATTTCAACAATGTCCTTGGTAGCCTTTCCAGAGAGAAAGGGATAAGGCAACAGTAGGCAGAGGCAGCACCCTGAGAGAACCCTTTCTTGACATAGGCTCTTATCTGGCCCTTGAAAGTCACCAGTTGCCCTACCCTACACTACAGGTGCTTCCCCCAAGCACAAGTTGGGGTTGCCAATCTGGAACTGGAAAAAATAAGTGGTAATAAGTGTAAGCATGTGGTATGCCTAGTGTGTGTATGGGTGCATACAAGCTCTGAAAATGCTCAATCGCATCTTGAGCATTTTCAGACTCTGTACTGTATTCAGAAAATGGACAAGCCTTGGTGGTAGGAGAGAGGGTCCCCACATCAGATGATTTCACTGAATAGCACTGCTGCTTCCCCCTACCAGCTAACAATGAGGAAATGTCCAATAACCACTGACTGATTTGGAAGAAATCCAGAGCAGACCTAAGCACAGCAAAGCTCCTGCCAGAGTTCAAGTATGATACTTGCCTGAGATCTACGGCAAAGGATCTGAAGGATTCTTAAAGGATCGATGTGGCCAGGTTAGGGTGTCCAAATAAAGGCTAATCTATATCAGCAAACCAGGATTCAGAAATAGACAAAAGGATAACATTGGCAAATCATATGGCAGGGAGCAGTTGCCAGCAGGTAAGGTTCCCCAAGTGCTAGTTTGGCAATCAATCAGTGTCTGTTCCTAACTATATTCCTTCAGAGCCTTCAACTGTTAACCTTTTAGTAAGAAGTACCAACGAGACCAAGATCCTATGATGAGACAGATTAAACTTAAAAAAGAAACACAAGCTTATAACTCAGTTTTAACATTTTATTGGGTAAATGATTTTAAAGGTAATAACAATAGTGTCAAAACTACTACAATATCTTTCCACAGCCATACCTTACAGACCCACATAAACCTTCTCATATTTTTTCTTTTTGCTCATATTTAATATTTTAAAGCCATACATGTCATATAAAATGCCCATTTCCAATAGTTTCTTCAAACTATTAAGCAATTAAATGTGGAAGGAAGGAGGGCCTACTTATACTGGAAGGGGTTTCAGGTAATCTGCGATGTCTTACGGTAATCAAAAAACAGGTTGCTAAGAGAGAAGGAAAAGAAGAGCTACTCCAGGTAGCTTTTTGCTCATTACAAGTCTCACCATTGTATCACCAAGAACTCATTATTATGCTGGTGACCGATTCAAAGTAATTTTGGGGAACATATAAAACACTAAAATAACTTAGAAACTAGATCCAAATATTTCAAAAGTAATCAACTTTGATATACAAAAGTAGTCAGAGGTGGTTACAAAAGTTTGTTTGCTCAGTGCGTCTATGTACCAGCGCAGTTACTGGGTCCAGAGCAAAATAAAAGGTTCATTTTCTTCTGAAATAGTAATAAAAAACAAGGAAAACATATCTTTGTATATAAAGGATCAATGCTGGTCTTAAGAATAATGTCATCAGAAACCCTTAAATCGAGAGGCACACAATGGGTTTCCACTTTTAAAAAATAAAAGGAAAGTCACCAGTTTATTTAAATGGAGGAGGTGCTCACACTCCTCAAATAAACTTAATTCATTTTAACATCACTAGCAAAAATCACTTAGAAACTGTACAAAAATAAAAAAGTTAACACATTTAATCCTGCAAGGTTTTTGTAAGGACTGGAAGGCAGGCTTTTAAAGCAGCATTTGGGCATGGCTGGGGGCTTCTTTGGTTTGATCAATCACACATAAGAGATGGAACCTATTCCAGATGACAGTTTCAAATTTCCTGCACATTTGAAGACAAGAGGCCAGTATACAAACTTCCGGTGTGCTGGGCATTGGGACTGTATGTGCTGGACTGAAAATATTATAACTGCTTTAAGCTTTAAGGGTTGGGGGAAGCAAGCCTTGCACTTCCTCCATCAATTTCACCGACCTCTCATGTTAGGGGAGACTACAGAGGACAGTAGCACATTCTCGTGCAGTCAGAAGGCCACTTGAGGGGTGGGGGACAGTTTGTTCTTTTAGAATCTGGTACCTGGCTGACCTTGTTTCAGAACAAGAAAACCCTTCCAGAAATGGAAGCCTTTTGCTACATACCAAAGCGAAGTACATACTATTTCCAAGAAGAAAAATACCCAGTTGCATTTGAAAACAAAAAACTTAAATGGAACAAATTAACATTTAAAAGGGGCTATGTAAACTTTGTGCTACTCAAATGAAGTTCAAGTATTACTTCTGAGCTGTTTAAAGATCACTGAACTCATATAATATTCTGATGATAAGAGTGCAATTCACATTTGTGTTTCTGAACAAATAAACCACAACTGGCTAAAACACAACCTGTGCAATTAGAATCTTTGTCTGAGTTAAAGACATGCTACATATTTCAACATGTTCAAAGTTAATTCATACCACATATTTAACAGCTTTGTATATATGACAAAGGTGAAAGGGTCTAGCATTTGTTTGAAGCACACCATTACAGTTTGTATAACACCCTTTACACTACAAAATCTTTTAGTCAACAGCTACTTAGAGACAAAATGCACTTTGCATTAACTTGAATACAAAAGGAGACAAAACTATCCTTTTCCCCCAAGCCATGTTGGGAAATATTGCTGACCTCGTCCTTTGAAGCCTGCAGGATGGTTATTTCTTCAGTATAACATTATTACACTGCTAAGAAAATCTGTATAACATCTGCATATATCAAGGATTTTTAAAAATCTGATATGATTTTAGAGTCCGCATGACCAGTCACGTGACCTGCTCAAGACTGATTAGCACCTTTAAATACAAACACACATATATGTATGTATGTATAAGTATATGTACACACACACATCTATGTATGTAATAAATCTTTGCTAAAAAACTTCTAACCATAAGCTCACCCGGGACGAGGAGCCTGTTGAACTGATGAGATGATGGATAAGATGGATTTCACGATAATAT
>NW_016107504.1:3665082-3689602 GCF_001604975.1 Cebus imitator
GCTCAGTTTCCCTATAAGGGTAAGAAAAGTTTCTATCAGGTAGCCGCTTGATTTTATACTGAAAGACTAATCTGCTCCAAAATGCTCCCAAGTAGAAATGACAGGACTCAAAATCTCTTTCTAAAGTCCAACAGCTTTTTCTGACCAATCTCTAGATTCATTGAAACTGGCTACCAAGATTGCATTTCAGGCTAACAATTGGCTTCTTAGTTTAAGGCATCACAACTGAAAATGGTTATCTCAACAATGGATGCTGTGGATGACGGAATACCAACAAACTTCTAAGAACTTTCATCAAAAACTAAAGCAGTTTGCTTTGCCCCAGTGGCAAGCAGAAGGAATTCAGCCAATTATATCACAAACTAGGAAAGGATTTTTGAATTTCGAACTAGCAGTCTGTCACCTGTCACAGCAACTATATGTATAAGCTATATCATTTTGATATTCAGTGATATTTCTTATAGTTTTAGAATATATATTCTGCAGCATACTTTAATTCATCACTTGATATGTTGGCTTCCTGTTTGAAAAAATTATATATATTTTTCCAAAGGTGTGTGTGTGTGTATGGTATATATATATGGAAAATATATATATATACACACACACACCATGTATATACACACACACATATATATGGAGAAATATATATATATATGTACACCACATAGACACACACAGACACACACACATAACCATAAAATGAAGGCCATCTTTCTCCAGAATAATCTGTCATTTTTCCTGGGGATATATGTATGGACCTCCTATTGACATCAGTAAGTTCTCTTTGTATGCATCATGGGAAGACTATCCCTGCAGATGCTATTTTCTAACTATGGCATATCTGAATGCCAACTCCATTTTCACAGGTGTGACATAACATCTTATCAATGTAGTAAATGTGTTTCTATCAAAAGTATGTAGTGCAGAAAGAGATTCAAGCTATTTTATAGTATCTCTCAAACTCTAGTATTGTCCCCATGACAAACATATCTGAAATCACGGCAAATATGAACTTTCGTTTCACTCAATTATTTTTACCATATCTTTAGATGGTAGCTAAAATTGACTCTAGCCAATCATGATATATTGAAACCTAGAGCTAATGAATTTAAATTAATATAAAATAGACAAATGTCTCTTTTTGGTTATTTGCTCAAAATAAATTTTTTCAGCTTAAAAAAATACTTGAGTAAGAAATTTGTCTAATCTGCTGTTTCACATATAGAAACAATAAAATTTTACAAGAATATTTTTCTAAATTGCCTTTTTTCTAACCTTTCTTAATTCCACTTAATTATATTCTTCTCAAAGGCACTAAATTCTGTATCTGCTCTCTTCCTAATATTTGCTGCTCTTATAAATGATTCCTGTAGCCTTTTTGAAAGGTAGTTTGTACTTTCTCAAAACAGTGTTTTAGTTTGCAAATTGGTTCTATAAAGTGGTCGGGCAGTCTCTTCTATAGTAACCAGCACAATAGGCATAAATGATTTCTTTCCCTCTGTGACAAGCCCTATCATGGACCTTTGAATGCTCACGACTAGAACTAAAGTTCATATATTTTCACCATGGAAAAAACATATACTTAAGGAGTGAAGACACAGCTACTAAACTGTCATAGCAAAGTGAATTTCAGACAAAAATCAAGAGTAATATACAAATACCTGAATTTGATATGAATTAATCCAAAACCCAAGAAAAAAAAAAAAAAAAAAAAACCATAACTATCTTACTGAGGAAAACTAAAGACAAACCCAAGTAAAATCCCCAAAAACTGCACACTTTCTTCCATCCACAGTCAAAGGAAGGGAAGGAGGGAAGGAAGAAGGAAAACAGGAAGAAAATAGGAAAACAGGAAGCAAAACAGGAAGAAAGGCAAGAAGGATGGAAAAACAGAAACCTGACTGAGATAGCAAAGCAAAATTCTACATAATATTGTAGGGAACAAAAACCCCAAAGTTATATATGCTGCAAAAAAATCAATTATCTAAAATAATAAAACAGGATCTTAACAAATGCCATTTTCCTACCCGTTACCATGATGATCTTAACTGACGACGTCGAAGCTTCACCATGGCAACGGAAACTATCATCATAAAATGGTACAGTAAAAGAGATAGCTAGACCAAGAAGGTGTAGGGTCTCCTGGGAAGAGGTCTGCAGAGAGGCCCAGTGACTGGTTGTGCGGCTCAGTGTCAGGAATAATGGTTGTATGGTGGAAGGGGATGCCCAATGCCATTTTGGAAATGATGATGCTGACGATGAGCAAGGTATTCAGCATAGCTCAGGGTCATCTTTTCACTACGATACCTGAAAGAAAGTCAGGGAAGAGAAAAGTTAGCATCGAGACATAAGTGACATGCCATTGTCAGAGCTAGGAAGGACCTTAGAGATAATTTTATAGATCAGCAAATGGGGTCCAAGAAAGAAGCAGTGACTGCCCAAGGTCACAGAGGTAGTAACTAGCAAAGCTAAGATGAGAACCTGGAAATCCAAAGTCTGAGTCCAGTGCTCTTTGCACTCTACTATTCCTTCTTTAAATTGTTCTTTTAGAAATTCTTATTGCCCCTTCAGCCTCAGTTTTCTAACAGCAGTATGCATCTCTTCAGTTGATTCTTTTACTGTTCCTTTCTTGGTCCACACATCTACTTAGGTCTTACCATTAAGTAACAACAACAACAACAACTTTTCTTAATCCTGGTATCCTGAACTCCTGTTTTTCCCCATGTCTGGCTTTCTTTTCACTGCCACATTTCTCAAACAGTTATGTGTATTTTCTGCCTTCAATCCCCATCTCACACTACTCCTCAGCTCAGTGCTCCTTGGCTTCCGCTGCCACTCTTCCACAGAAATCGCTGTCAGAAGGCTGCCTCTGATTCAGCTTGACTTTTCTATTTGCTCACCATACCCTTTTTGAAGCTCTCTGGTACTATGGGTTCTATACCTCCACATGCCCCTGGTTCTCCCCTGCCTCTCAGATTGCTCCTTATCTCTGAATGCTCCTATCCCTGCCTTGTAGAATTTTTTTTTGTTTCTGTATTCAGTTCTTTTGACTCTATACTGTTCACCACCCCCCCACAGTGAACCCTATCCTTATAATTTCAATCATCTCTAGCCATGAGCTCGTGTATTTTCATTGACCTACTAGACATTTCTATATAGATATCCTAAGAAGCACCTCAAATCCAAAATCAACGCATAAACTTACCACGCTCCTCTTGTCTCTACTTTGGTTAAAGGATTACATTGGTCCCTTTTATCTAGATTAAAGCCTTGACTTCCTTATTTCTAAATGATGACCCAGTCCTTTCATTTCTTCCACAATATTTTCATATCGATCCCCACTTTTCTTCCCATCTCACTGCCACAGCTTTAGTTAAGGTCCCCGTTGCACCTCTTTTGGACTGTTGCCACAGATTCTTAGATAATACCAATGCTTCCTGGTCCTATTTCCAATTCCATTCTTTTACCTCCCCAACTCCATCTGATTAAAATCCTTCAATAGCTACCTACTGCCTATAGAATCAGGTCCAAACTAATTACTCTGAAACTCAGGACCCTCACTGGTCTGCCCAACCTACTTCCTGGGCCATATTTTTCTCTAATGATCAGCTTCTCTATTACACTGAAAGACCAGCCCAATCAGACTATTTTGCATTCTCCTAACTTGCTTTGTACTTCACCACACTTGACTCACAAGGTCTTCCTTAAGGGAATCCCTTTCCTCCTGCACATTCTATCTGTCAAATATTCTACCAATTCTTCAAACCGAGTCCGCAATTTACCTCTTTGAAACCATCTGTTATCCCCCTCCCACTCTCTTAGAATTCTTCTTTCCCTACTTCATGGGAATGGATCGCATATTATCCATTATATTCTGGCTTAGATTAATAATTTTGTCCATGCTCCTTCTATTTTCCTCCACTGTGAACTCAAGGAGAGCAGAGATGGATGTATTTTTGAATTTGTAACTCCTCAGAGCTGAGAATAGGCCATTTTCAGACTATAAGCATTCAATGTAGTTTTATGGAATTCAAATAAATGGAACCAGCAGCCCATTTTCCTAAAATGTTTGGTATTTTCCTTTTAAAATAAGCATTCCTATTTTGCCATGCTGAAATTTATATAGCATTTGAGTTTAGCTCAATTGTGTTTTTTCAGCAAGCTAGCAAGCTTTCATGGTAGACTTCTATCACTGCCAAAATTCTGAGGTTAAATTAGAATTTGAGGACTGTTTATCAGAATCCTGGGGTTCTGCTAAGTAATGTCAAAAGCTAGCCAATAGCTAATTCAAGTACTTTCTCCAATAAAGTAGTCTAAAGTCTCCAAGGGCTTGCTCGTACAAAAGCCAGAGTAATCACACAGAGCTAAAGATGGGAAAGATAGGCTCATACATCATACAGGGTTTACTGCCAAGCAGAATTCCATTGTATCCACCCTCAGTATGACCCTGTCATTCATTTCCACTCTGTTTCAGAAAAGAAAGTGTAGAGAGACCAAAGAAATCAAAGGATTATAGCGTACACATCAAAATGTACAAGTTAGCCTTGTGCTAGAAAATGCTTTCTGTACCTGGTCAGTTTTATGGTTTTCCTGAATTCATTAGTAATTGGAGCTTTGTATCCTCCTTTCCTCAATAAGGAGTCTATGGTCTGAATATGGTCCCATCCTGTGGAGAGTTGACCAGATAAAATATCAGTCAAGCACATGTAACAAACACCTTTCATTAAATGCAAAATGACTTTGTAGAGGTCAGCTATCACTGTTACCAAATGCCGTCAAATCTTTTGGTCCTAAAAACAATCACACAGAAGAACTAAGATTTCATCCTTTACAAGAGAAGGGTCATCAGCACATTCCTTAAATTCTAGCTATCCACAGTGTCAAACAACATTGGCTCCTTTATTTTTACATTTGAAGGCAAAGGGTCTAAGGGGCTGACAGAAATTGCTCAGTCATGACTGTAACAAACCATATCTGTTGTACTTTCCTCTAACAGTGGCATCTTTAAAAGGGAGGGAAAAGCCTGTATGCCATTTTGCCAACTCAATAGTATTTAGGACTACCATACTACCTCACAGTAACTGTTGTCCCTTATGGTATCTTCTGTAACCATTCGAGTTTGTGTGCAGTATTCAAGGGTATTTTTATTAGTTCTGACATGGACGGTATATCTGAGGCACTCTATCTTTTACGTTTGCTTTACAAAGTTAATGATACTAGGAGATTAAGACATTTTCTAAAGCAACCCAAATAAATCTTCAGGAGACTGCCTTGAAGACTTTCTGATCTGCGGATTTAATGGTACGAAATTTTGCTATTAATGTATGTCACGTTTATAAGACAAACATGGGAAAACTGAATTACAAATGATTTCTCATGAGAAGAAAAGCTCCCCAAGATAAAAGATTCATTTCAACTAACATGAAACCAGAATTTAGTAGTTGCTAAGAAAGGACAAAATACTTACAGAGTGGAAAGTTATTTTGTGTTACAATGTTGGTTCATATAGTTCTATGCTCTACGTGTGAAATAGGAAAATTCTGTTTAGGAAGTATAGACCAAGCATATAAAACACTAATACTTCATGTTTTCTCAATGCTCTGATCTTAATGGGAAACTTACAATCTTAATATTAGCAGGATGAAGGGCCGGGCGCGGTGGCTCAAGCCTGTAATCCCCAGCACTTTGGGAGGCCGAGGCGGGTGGATCACGAGGTCAAGAGATCGAGACCATCCTGGTCAACACGGTGAAACCCCGTCTCTACTAAAAATACAAAACATTAGCTGGGCATGGTGGCGCGCGCCTGTAATCCCAGCTACTCAGGAAGCTGAGACAGGAGAATTGCCTGAACCCAGGAGGCGGAGGTTGCGGTGAGCCGAGATCACGCCATTGCACTCCAGCCTGGGTAACGAGCGAAACTCCGTCCCAAAAAAAAAAAAAAAATATTAGCAGGATGAGTAATGGCAAGCACCTAAGAATGAAACATTTGATACTTACAATGACAATGAACTATGTGGCTGATTGTCAAACAAAAAGCTTGTTTATGCCACAATGGAATATGGGAAAAGGCATTTCAAATCAGTAGCAAATTGTTGCCTAAAATGAAACCTAACTAATGTAAATTCTGCTTTTTAAAAAATTTACACTTATGGGTTTATGCCATCAAACTTCAATGGAGGGATTCAACTTCTGTGAGTACTTCACCGGCTTGATACAGACATTGCAGTGGCAGTGATGGAAGAGTCATTTCTTATAATTTGACACTGTTCAATTATCAGACATAACTGTAAGGTCAGATAATGCATTTCAATTTGTATATTTGTTTAAATTCTTCACCAGATCATATGAAATAAAGTACAACAATGACCTTGCTCCTTTGCAACCTCCGGTAGGTAGGTGGCGGTGCGTTTTGATCCTTTTTCATTGATGAATTCTATTCTAATGCCATGTACACCCACCTGAAAGAAATTAGCAGTTTTATTAGTACAGTCTTCTTCATAGAATCAGAAAGAAAAGGTTATAATTTAATTTTCAAGAGAATGCAGTTCTTCCTTTCCCCTTGTTTTTAGAAGGACATATCAGTTTTCTGTTTCCAAAGCTCTGACGTTGGATTTGAAGGCCATTACGATGGCCATAGAGACGGTAAATACTGATTTGCATGTGCCCAACATGTACTAGGCTATGATATTGTGGTTGGAAAACCAGAACAACTATTCTGAAGCTGTGTGTAGAATAAGACGGTTGATGGCAAAAATCCTGCCCCCACTCCCAAATTGTAGCTCATGCCAATAAGGAACTAGAGACAAAGGGGACTGACTTCAAAGATATAGCAAACGACCATCCTGTTTTGCAGGTACACTCACCACTTCTGATTAAGTTCCAAAATTTTCGGTGCTGATCCCCGCCCAAACTGTCTACTCCCTTTAAAACCTTAAATTATATGTAGGCAAGCAAACACAATCAGATAAGATTGAAAAATAATTATGAAAACAACCAGATCCTACATCATCACCCAGTGTAGATAGTATTTCTTTATAAATGCATAATAGCTTAGAGTGGGCTAGTGGCAGACCTTCACTGTCCATCTACACCATTGTCTTCACACAGCTCTACTAAATTTAAGAATAAAGATTTCAAATCACTTCACTGTAGTGCATTATTGCTGTCTCCTTATATACTAGCCCAGAGACCACTGTAACTTTTTTATGTAAAACAAGCTTGTGGTGATACCCTTAAAAAGGGCATCTATGTAACTGTGGGCAATTCTTGCTGATTTTTTTTAAATAATGTGCTTTTCCCTTGATTAACATATGATCGAAAGGAATATGTTCTTTCCCCTCATATCTCACATAGAATAGTGTACAGAGCTAAAGATCAAAATTAAAAGTTCTTAACTTCTTTGTAAACATTGATAAAAATGAAATTTCAAAAGCATAATGACCCCATTCTGTTCTCTCAGATCTGTGGTTGCCTCATATCAATGGTTCCCAAGTGGAGGGTCAGGTTGTGCAAGGTACTGGAATGAAGATGTAGGACCAGGTAAACGTTATTACCCAAGATGGAGGCTTCTTTTCAGAGCACGTGAGTAAAGTCATAGCTCTTTATACTTTCTATGTGTATGGATGTAAAGGTCTAGAAGAGGAAAAGGGGTCAATGAAAACTTCTTTTGTTTCTTCTGCCCTCAGCCTCAGATTTTCCAATTTTTTCAGGAATAAAAAGTCCTCTGGGAAAATCCATTTCATTCTTTCCTCAGGTCTTTACACATCCATCCATTGGAGCCTGTCAGGTCTTCTGAAGAATTTATGGTTTTTTTAAAAAATTATTATTAAAGCACATCTCTGGCTATTTCTTCTATCTATTTAATATCAGTATTTTTATGAATCTCTTTCTACTAAAAATGCAACCAGGGCAGATATTTAAAAACGAACACAACACTGCCTCCCATGCCCTGTGGGAAATGACTTTACACAGCTGAGAAGAAATATGAGTGCTTAGCTATCAGACATTTCCAGGATAAAGGATATCCACTAATCTCTCCAGTGCCTGATGAGACAATGACAAATTTGCAACACTTTCTGTATACTGACTTGCTGATCAGTAGCTTTGATGTTTTTTCTTTGACAATATCAGATTCCTCATAATTTGTTTTAAATATATATATATATACAGCATAAGTAATTTATACTCCATCATCCACTGAAGTGAATTTTGAAACTTCAACTCTATTTATCAAAAATCTGTCATGTTAAAATTGAAAAGAATTTTGGTGTTTATTAAGGTGTCTAGTCAAAATTGTGATAGGAAGAATGTCTCCCTATCTGTGAGATGAGAGTGTCAGACAAAATTAATGATATTTAACTGGCATGGGGTGGGAAGGGGAGCTGCAACATTTATCAGAAGTTCAGGAGGTTTCATGCTTCAAGAAATATATTTTGGAAAAAGAACAGCTCCCCAGGTAATTTTTACTCTAATTGAACTAGGTAACCTCTAATAAGCATTCTAGTTCTGACAAACTGTGACTACATATTAAGATTTTAAAACGTGATTTAGGCAAATGGGGGTAATTTAGACACTTAAGTCCTTTATTTACAGGAGTACATCCTGTATTCTTGAACAAAAATGTCAGATTTTTAATGTCTAGTAATTTAACAATTAGAAGAAGCTAAGAATTGTACGGTATGTGAATATCTTAATTAAGCTGTGCGTGTATGGATACAAAGGACACATTGGCCAAAACAAAAATTACTCACAAATAAGACTGCTTTATTTACTCTGCATTTTGAGAAGGTCCCACCATCAAATTTGATAAGAAAAAAACCCCCAAATTCTCCAGTTTTGATTTAGTAACACATTTACAACTTTTAATTATTTTCTGGGTTCCTATGACTCTGAACAATTGAAAGCCACTGTAAATTGAACTGTAAGTATAGTGGTTTTAACGTGACTCCTTTTCATGAACTTTTTTCATGGGTGAGAAATACTCTCCACAAAGCTACAAAGCCAAAACCAGAGTGACTCATTTTTTTCAGCTAGTAGAATCAGGAGAATGCTAATAATGATTTTAACAAAATCAAATCATAGTAGCTTTCTTTCTGTCACCTACTGAGCAACACCATTTTCTTTCCTCCTAGAACCACAAGCCACTAAATAGTCATACTGCACAATCAAAACAGGAGAAGAGGAATATGGCCTGCTGTGGAGAATGACCAATTCTGGCCAACCTGTGGAAATCACTGGCTTTGCAAAGTCAGTCATCTCCAATGAAATGAGCACCAAAACTAATTCCATATTGTTTCAGGGAGGCATCTATCACAGATGCAACTCTAAAATGTAACCCTCATGCATAATAATTGAATCTTCCCTTATACAGATTGGAGAATCCTTTGGCCCAACAACATCCCAAGAGAAAAAGGCTATAGCCGCAGTTATAAACTAAATAAAAGATCATCGAACCAGGGAACTGGGATTCCCCGAAGCAGATCTTTAAAATGCTACCACAGTAACTTTCTCTTTCTAAGGATGGATAAGGAGACAGCGTATGAGAATACCATGTCACCAAACATACCCTTAACTAATCCTGCCACTATCTGAAGTACAGAGAGGTGGGTAAAAACTGGAAATTTGCAAATCTAGCCGTATGGGTCTGCAGGTTATTTTCAAAATTACTAGAAGGTCTATGAAAATAAAAATGCTTTCAAGGTCCATCAACTGTGATAATATTCTTTTAATCAAGACTATACTTTTGCTAAGCAAAGCTATAAATCAACTCCAATGGTAATAAATTAAATGTAGGACTATAGATAAGAGGATATGGAATTAAGCAGAGCTGTATCTGTGTGTGCTGATAGAACATTAAGACCAGTTCAACGGATTCATATTTCATGCTAAAAAAGCCATATTTATTCCGAACCATTCCATAGCAAGTGATTTTTATTAATGCTATTATACAATCTTTTGTTTTTAACATTGTTCAGAATGATTAAATATCAAGATTAATGTTAAGACCAAAAAATGTATCTTGATTATTCTGGGGTTGATTATCCAGTTTAGGGATTATGCATCCCTAGCTCCACCTGGCCTCAGCCCCATCCTCTTTCATCTCTTGTCCATTTCTCTATTTTTTCACTCCTCTATCAGACAGCAGGTGATCACAGAAAAAATAGATACATACAAATTAATCAATTTTGCTACACAGTAAAAGGTTTGGTAGGAGAAGAGATTACAAATAATGGCTAAAATGAAGCTTTGAGACTGTCTGCAGATTTCATTTATCCTTGTTATCTAGTCCCGTGTTAGAAATGTGGCTTCATTTAAAACTATTATCCTCTAATGCAGTGACCCTCAACACAAGAGCATTTTTAAAAAGTACCCTCTCCCATATTATATTCCTTATAATTGCACAGTCAAAACTTAATATTCCCTAGTCTGTCTAATAAGGCAAGTGCTAGCCTTGTAATCCACAAGCAGCACTACAAAAGGGTCTTATTTTTACTTGTGAGCCTTGTCAGCAAGCGAACAATGTGAATATGCTGAAACATTAAAAAGAGTCATCTGGCTAAAAGCATAAATGAGTATAAAATGTGCTGTTTGAGTTGAGTAGCCTCCATGTAAACCTGACAGTTTGAGTCCACAATTACCTCCACAGTCCTGACCCTCAAAGCTTAATCTTCCCCTGATTATATCCTGGCTAACAGAACCACTCTACTTCCTTGGGTGGCATCTTGTTTTAGCAAATACCATGGTCAGTTCCATTCTTCCCTATTTTCAGAACCAAATGCTGGGTTTCCCTGTAATCATATGGCCATGGCTTACTCTACTCATTTTCAGTGAGTTATCTGAATAACATAAAAAATATCGGGAGGTCAAAGAATCGAAAGTTGTATGACATGTCTTTTTGGATGAAATCATTTGGCAAAAATATGCTTTGCAATTAACAAAGCATCCAGTTGCTGGCTATTCACATAAGAGTGACCTGCCAGGCTCAATATGCCAGTCCAATTCAAGTGAATGAAAGGACACTGTTCCTAATGAGAGGAGCTCAGGATGTTTGGCACACCCCCTAACCTTTAGAGGCTGGTATCACAGAATAAATGCATGCTTTCTCACAAAACAACCCTGGGTACCACAGACAGAAACAAACACTGCTTTGGACAGTCCATGGGTCTGACTCAGAGTCTGGTGTTTCTTATATTCCTAGGAGTAAAAAATTGTATGTGCTATATCCCCTAACAGCACAAAACCTACATTGCAGCATGGCCCACTCTTGAACTTACTGCCCCACAGTACCTTCTGTCATGGTCCAGCTTAGCCTTTTGAAAACAGTAACTCTTCCTTTTCCTAGTGAAAGCAAATTCAACATAAAAGAGAAAAATATTTCAAACTTAAGGCTACCCTAAGTTTATTCTCTTGAATAATTCTTTGAGCTACAAAAGTTAAGAATTTAATCATAGAAGCTGATAAGGTTTGCACAGATCCTAATGAACCACTTTTCCCAAATCTGATACTACCAAAAAATATTTAGATGACATATTATCTCGATCTTCCCATCAAATTCCCCAGTTGTTACTCTGTATCACTTCAATCTGCCCATCAATTCGAAAAGCAATTCTAGAGTTCTGAAGGTACACATCTATCTAACATGATCCCTTCATAATTTGGCCAAATTGTAAATTTTTAGAACAGTGTTGCTGTAATTCAGCTTTTGTTTTTGCTCAGTATTATTTACTTTTGTAAACCTCAGAAACTGTAAACATGCATTTTTTTCTGTTTATAAAAGTAGTATGTGTGTCTTACAAAAAAATTCCCTTTAGAGCCAGGTGTAGTGGCTTGAGCATGTAGTCCCAGCTATTGGGGAGGCTGAGGCAGGAGTACCATTTGAAGCCAGGAGTCTGAGACCAGCCTGGACAACAAAGCAAGACCCTGTCTCTAAAAAACAAACAAATAAACAAAACATCCTTTTAGGAAAGCATAAAGGAGAAAATAAAGATGGCCTGTAATCCTAGTACCATCTGCCTAGAGGTAACTCTTATCTTAGTGAAGTAAAAAATACTTTTCTCTTGAACCAACTGAGATACCACCACAGACTATATTTTAGGCTGCTTTTATCCATTATCTGACCAGTTCCTATACCTGTCTTTACTTTCAAATATCCTCTGAGATGGTTTTGGAAGCAGAATACCAGAAACATAAATCAAAAAGGATAACTGATTGCAAAGTCATCACCTGAGCATGACTAACCTTTTAACATACTCTAACACCTCTGCTTCATCATCTGTCTCAGCTGAAGGGTTTTTTCCCCCAGTTGTTACTTTGTAAAAAGATCCCCTTGACCAAAATATATATATGTTGCTCTTCTCTAAAATCCCTACAAATTAGTCACCTTTAGATTAGATATTAGCTCAGTCTCCACGAACCAATTCTTGGCTTTTACAGAGCTTACCAAAAGACCAATTACTGCCAATTTTGATTTATGTAGGAGACTTAGACATTTTGTCTATCAGGAACACAAACCTGCCAATTTATTTCAAAAAAAGCCACTGAACAACAATCGATAATATTTAATACCTGACACACACCCCTAAAATACCTGAACTCTCTAATAGTCACCTCCATAAACTTTTAAGTAAAATTTTAAATAAAGTATGGCTAATGAAAAGATGCTCTGAAAAACTCTGAAGCCAAACATGTTCATATATCTTTTGCAATGAAGGAAACTGTTCTTACTCTAAGGTTTTGCAGAGAACAAGTGACAGCTCAGAGTGTAATTAAGGGGGAAAAAACCCAATTCTCTGTAATGATTAATTATAATGAGCATCCCATAAAAACTTAACATCCTAAAGCTTCCCAAGGAACGTTCAGGCAACACAGGTGACCTTTAAATAAAATGTCTGCTTTCTATCAAAGTTAGAAAAATGCATTCCTTCCATGTTTTAAAAAAGGGAATAAAGGAGTGAATTTACAGACAAGAAAACTCAAGTTATAAAATTTTCTCAAAGCCTAGAGATGTGACTTAGTTTACATTTCAAAGGCTAGTGGGGACAGTGTTGGGGGATGGTTGGGGAAGAAATCACCTCTTAGCAAACATACCTAATATGAAATAATGTTGTTTGCCTAATAAGAAATTAAGAAAAATTAAATTTTATTCAAGTTAGAACTGTACATTGAGTATCTGACTCAATACAGTTTAACTTAGTCTACAAATTTGTTCCTAAAAAATTACATGTGGGTTGAGTTTACATAAATGAATTAATCTTAAAGCAAAGAGGAAAACCATAAAATTCTACAGTGAGTCCTACTGCAAAGTAAAATATTTATTCATAATGTGAATAATTGCTCCCTATTTGCCTAATTTAGATTTAAATATATAATGTTGATTTAACACAGGATGATACAGTAATTAAATGGAGACATTAATGGCTTAGAGCATTTTTCTTCCTTAAGGGAATTCTTTTCATAAAAAGGAAATCTAAAAGGTACAACTTATAAAAAATTGACTATTTTTCACTTTTGTTGCCTACATTTAAGCTGGCAATGGCCAGTTTAAAAGTTAGGGACCTCTTCTTAGGACTTCTAAATGGCAAGTGGTGATTCATTCTCTGGACAATGAAACAGAAGCCATCTTTAAAAAGGGAGTAAGTCACAGAATCACATTCTGTCAGAGTCCAAAGAGATCTTAGGTATCACTTAGTCCAACTTCTTCAGGCTCCTGAAGAAACTGAGGTCCAAAAAGGTCACAGTGCTGGGCAGTGGCAGACAGGAACAGAACCCAGGTCTCCTTATTCCCAGAATTCAGCACTCTTTTAATTAAATGCTGAGGATACACACACACATACAGACAAACCATACATGAAAGAATAGGATATAACAGAACTACTAGCGAAGGGGCAAGGAGTTTATGGACTACGGGGGGAGCAGCAGGCTAACTCCCTCCAACCGGTAAACATGCTGCAAGTAAAGCTGAAGGCAACTTGAGACAGCCTGAGAAGGGACTAATAAGCAGCCCATTTTGCTAAGGGAACCAACAGCTAATGGAAATTTGTATGCATTAAATCACCTTCTAGGAAGTTACTTTACTTTGTACAGCTTGCTTCCCCGCTAGGCTTCTTATACACTGACTTGTTGATGCACAGCAAATTCTTTCTAGATGGCCAGGAAGCCTGAAGCCTTCCTTTCCCAATGCTCCACAGCACTTAAAAAANAAAAAAAAAAAAAAAAAAAAACAAACAAACAAAAAAAAACATTTAAAGTAGAGCATCAAGAAAGGACTAATCATAATGACAGTGACATCTTATACAAAAATCTCAACGTCCCTGGGAAAATATGTACTGTGAAAAGCATTTTCCTGGATATATGAAGCCCGTATTTCTTTTTAGGTTAGAAGAGAGACAAAATATGATATATATTATAGTTGGGGCAAACTAACCAAGAGGGGAAACAGAACATATACAACTAGAAGTCATTTCACTGGGTGACTTCATGAGTCATGCTTACCATCTGTGTATGAAAAGGAACTCTGTTTTCAGTGGCACATTAAGAGGAGCTAAAAAATGTAAACCTTTAAGAGGGGAATGAGAGTGAAAAGAACATTAACTTCTAAAATATGTGGGAGATAATGACGGTAGCCAATTTATTCATCTCATCTGTTTATTCTCATGAAGGCTGTTACAAAAGCACCCTATTATTAACTGCAACTGAACACGTCATAATTGAGCTGTGATCACTCAAGAGGTGTGCTTTGGAGGTTGCTTTTAAAGTGAAACACAGCTTTCTGAGTACCAGGAGTCCAACAAGGCTCAAGTATAATGACAGATGCTTTGGTACTTAAGGGACAGAGTGACATTGGGGGCCTGAGGTATAGCTTTATAGTCTAGGGACAGATTTTTGGCATCATACAAGAACTGTGCTGGCCAGCCCCACCCAGCATGGGTTGATTCCATGTAAGTATTGTGTGCTACAACAGAGCAGTCTGTCTTAGGATCAAATGTATTGCCCAGGTGGCAGTTGTATAGACAAAGTGAGATACCAGTGATCCAGGGAGCCAGATATAGGAAAAATGACTAATGGTTTGTGAAAATGTCATTGATCTTTTGAAATCAGATCTAAGGAGTTACTTTAGAATACAGAGAATATTTTTACTTCATGCCTCAAATGATCTTGTCTCTAAAGCACAGAAGTAAAAGATGCTTGATTACAATTTAGAAAATATTTTGACTTCTGTCAGCAAATTGCTACATTAGCTTCTACAAAATCACTGGTAGCATACTTGCTATACAAATTCTTCTACAAACAAAACGTTTATTCATTTACATCATCCTGAAAATGAGCAGCTATGAGGTGACACACATAGAATCAGCCCTCAAGTCAAGCTCCAGTCCATTGTAATGTCTGGTTTTATAACCTTTCAGATTTTTAAAAAGGAAACATGGCTCCTAAAAGTTTAACTCTACAAGTTCCAGGCTATGTCATTTTGGCAGGCTCCAACATGCTACATGAGTTTTTCTTTCTGTATAAAGCACCATGTCTGTCAATCACCCTGTCATTCAGATTTAAGAGAATGCTGTCAACTGAAGAACACAGAACAATGGTGATGAGTTTCTGTGTTCAAACACAAGGCATATCATGTCAGATTTCTCTAGGGAAGCAATTTTCCTTATTTAACAACCATCTTAGCCTTGCAGGTAGATATTCCAATTTATCAGTTAATGAAATTTCTCCCGAAATTATTAACTCTTCATCCTTCTCATACCTACTAGGGCAATAAGTAGATCATGATGTGGGCAGTGATCAGTGATTCTTGGAAAGGTGTGGCCACTGCTCTAATATGTCCTTACTACCTTTTGTGGATGGCTGTTATTTTTAATGAATACCCAGATTCCTCCAGAGGCTGCCTATAAACACTTACTTTAAATGTTATAATTACGATTCTGAGGAAATACAACATAAGGAAGCATTGTTGATCAGTCTATCAATTCAATATTGACTTGAAATTAATTACATCTAGTTGTAAACCCATTTATCAAACATCCCTCACATTATCAAACAGAAGCACTCTAGCTCCTAAAACAAGCGCTAAAGTAAATCCTACTTTCCTAATAACTATCAATATAAAATTAGAGACATGTTATCAAAAGAAAGTTCCCAAATAGACTGAGTTAAAAACCCTGAGTGAAAAAGACAGTAAGATGGTAGCCAGATTCATGGCAATTCATTTGTTTCCTGATCATCTGAAAATTAGGTAGCTATTACCACTGGTCATGGTCACATTCCTCATCCTCATGACCACAGGGATGTTTGTCTTGTCAGTGAAGGTATGTACCTCTGTGCTTTGGGGCTTCTAGACTTTGCCCTCTTCCTGCTTTGATCTGGGAATTTTCATCCATTTAATTAGGAATTCCACTGCAGTAACCAGTGGGGGTCAACTCTCAAACTGTACTTCCACCAGAAAAGCGCTATGTTAGAAGCTTCTGTTTGTATAAAACATGCTCATTATCTATCTTTGACTTTAAAATTCTGTATTATAATTCCATAATAATCAATCTCCTTGTTTTCCTCTGTGGCATAAACATACACAGGACTTCACATTTCAGGTTAAAATTGCATACTTATGGTGAATAGGATATTTAATTGTTGGACGAGAAGTTGTAGCTATTAGTGTGAAATTTCTTGTGAAGCATATACTTTCATAAGATACGCTGGCTTCTCAAAAAGGAAATTCAAAATATAATTAACTTACACAAAGATAAACCATAAACAAAGACTTCTCAATCTTTTAAATAATAATTGTATATTCAATATGATTTCAGTTATGTAACCAAATATGCAGATTTATTGATACAAAGACAGATAAAGAATGGGAAAAACATTTTTAAAAGACTTAGTATAAAAAAGATAATGGAAAGAAATATTCCAAAATGTTAACAGTAGTTATTCTCAGAATGATGTAATTATAAATGACTTACATTTCTCTCACTATATTTTTTTAATTAAAAAAAATTTCTTCTTTGATAAATTAAAATTACTAATAAGAATAGAGTATATGAAGTTTATTTTCCATTTTTATTGTAGTAAAATACACATAACATAAAATTTGCAATTTTAACAATTTTAAAGCGTACAATTCAGTGGTATTAAATACATTCACCATGTTGTACAACCACGATCTAGTTCCAGAACTTTCCCATCACTCCAAAAGGCAACACTGTACCCATTAAGTAGTCACTTCCCATTTACCCCTCACCCTTGCCCCTAGCAACAATCTGCTTTCTATCTCTATGGATTTGCTCATTCTGGATATCTCAAATAAATGGAATCATACTGAATGTGGCTATGTTTCACTTCTTTCAGTTAGCATAATGTGTTCATGGTTCATTCATGTTGCAGCATGTAGTTCATTTCTTTTTATGGCTGAGTAATAATTGCATGAATATACCACATTCTATTCATCCATTCATTTGTTGATAAACATTTGGGTTGTTTCTACCTTGTGGCTATTATGAACAGTACCAGTATGAACATTCATGTACAATTTTTTGTTTCAACACTTCTTTTCAATTCTTTTGGGTATATACCTAGAAGTGAAATTGTGTCAACATATAATTTTTAATGCCTTTAATTCTGTTTTGGCATTCTGTGTTTAAAGTAGTAATGTTTTTTCAGAATCGTTAGGGATAGCCCTCAGAATATCATCCCTACAATACTATTACTCCATTTTCAATCACTGAGTAAGGTACATTTGTTTTAAGACCAAATCCCATTATTGTTCTTAAAAATATAATTTCTACCTTTACTCTTTGTACCCAAATTTGTCTTCTGCCAAATACTTGAAACAATGATGAACTAACTGAAAAGGACAAGCTTTTCCTCTTAGCATAGTCATTCTAACAATAACTAATTCACTTTCAAGTGCTTGTATATTAAAAGTACAAAAATGTATATTTTTTTGCTTCAACAGGAAAGTAATACTTAATAGAAATTAATATTTAATTCCCTAAAATATATTAAATACACAATGCCAAGTAGGAACAATATAGAATCTTCTAGAAATTCAGGCTAGTAGCTGGTGACAAAAGAGGATAAATATGCCTTGAAAGAGTATACAGTAGAATACACAGTACTACTTCATAAGTATATAGTAGAGTACACAGTACTACTTTCCCACTCTTCTAACAAACAAAAAGCTGACATATCTTATGGATATAATAGCCCAATAATATCAAGGTTAATTTTAGCTACAGAACGGTGCTTCAAGTGGGCTAAAGATGATGATGGTGTACTCGGTGCTTAACCATCCCTATGTAACAGCTGTTGGATTCTTCCCTTTTTCCTTCCTCCAAAACACATGGACACACATTTATGTAATACTAGTACGTTCATGTTTGTGACATACACACATGCACACACATAGAAACACACATGCCAGAACTGTACTTCCAACTCAGTAGCTGCAAGAGTAGAAGTGTTCTTGCAGCTTGCTCATCCCCCTTAGATCTCAGGCTTTTCCCATAAAATCACTCCCACCCCCACTACTACATACACAACACCCTGCAATCCAGAAAGCAAAAGTAAATCTGGCTGCGGAAGAAGAAACAGCTGCCTTAAAGCAGTAAAAGAACCATCCAAATTATAAAATATGTTAATAAGTAAGGAACATGATTTGGGGCCACTTAAAAATAAAGTACTAGGGAATATTTCTATAATATTTGTAGACTTCTCTTTAAGAAAAATCAAATAAGAGCAACAAACTTATAGAAATAATAACTTAGAAATTCCAAGTTTACAAAAGGTTTTCCACATTCTAACTTTGCTGGGAACAACAGTATAAATTTATTTCTTCTTTTGCAAAAATCGTAAGATGTATTCATATTCTGATAATACTCCAGAAAATCTTATCACAAAACCCAGAGGGGACTCTTGCATTGTACTCTCTGTAGAAAAGATTTTTTTAATGATACTCCCCCAAAATTTTTAAATAGCTCTGGTATAACAACAATAATTTATATCATAGAGATTTTTTTTCAAATGAAGAACATTATGTCTTATTCTGTATATTAGAAAACGGAATTGCAGTGGAGTAAGTAAATTGTTCAAAGTCTCACAAGGAATCAGGGCAAATCCAAAATTAAATTCAAGTCTAATAAACTGTGAAGAGAGTGATCTATCCCCAAGGCAGAACAGTTTAGTCACTATGGGGGATGGTCATCTAAAACAGCAGTAGAATTAAAATCTGTCATAAGGATACAATAATGCCATTTATGAGTGTATGTGAGACAGAATACTGTATGTATCACTGAGTTCCTATTGTTTCATTCTCATAGCACTTATGTCTTCATACTTTCTATACACATTTACTCTGCTACTAAATTGTGAGATGCTTCATGGTGGGAACCGAATCTTACCACTTTTGTATATGTAGCACATTGCCTGGAATACAACAGGCATTCAGTAATATGGGCGTTCTTGTGTTAAAATTTCATAGACCCATAGACCCACACTCAACATCTCCTCCCAGCCACCAAAACAAATCATGAGAATCTTTGAACTTCACTAACAATGTTAGCCAACCCCACATGCTAAAGAAGAATACAATTATGATCATTATAAGCTACTCTAATAATAGCAATACACAGAGATACCCTAGATATAACCTTATTTGTTAGGGTGTTTAAATGTATAAATTAATGTAGCCAAGAATGAATTCACATTATTTAACTCTAGTTAATCAGTACCTTGTTACTATCACAAGCTGATTCTGCCAAATGGTATATTATCCTAACTAACTATTTCTTCTTGTTTCTGAGATGTATCCTCTGACCAACTAGTTACATAGTTGGTGGTGGTTATACCAGAGTGCACCAAAATGAAAATAAGAGTGGTTTCTAAGATGTATCCTCTGATCAACTAGTTATATAGTTGGTGGCGGTTATACCGGAGTACACCAAAATGAAAATAAGAGGAGAAATAAATTCCAATCAGTCCTTCTTACTACTTATTAGCAGCTTTTATGAGGTGCTTTGATGAGGTAGTAGGATAAAAATGAAAACCAGATTCAGTCTGGGGATTATAACAACACGTGACACTTTGTCCTTTAAAAACTCATTTACTTATATCTCATATTTCAATTGTGAGGTTTATTTATCCATATTACTCTTGACCTCCATTACAACAGAGAATGGGCTGAAAGAGTTATTTTCTGGGCCTAATTTTTAACATCTACTCAAGAGTTACCTTCACTGTTCTTTAAAAATTTTTCTATAATCTTACCTCCCAGTCCAAATAATCACAGACATCTTCAAAGTTAGTGAGCAGAGACACTGAGCAGAAAAGCCGTGGCAGCTCATCCCTTGTCATTGGGGGAAAACGGCTATCTTTAAGGGCACTGTTAAAAACAAAGCAAATATTAAAGCAATCACTGGATATAAAATTTCCAAATTTCAAATGCAAACAATTACTTGAAAAAGGTAAGCGTTTCAAAAAGAATCAGTAAAATGTCAAAGGTATCAATAAGCTTCAAATGTATTCAAAGTCCCCAAAGATTTTAGAAGTCACCTTTGGTTTTTCATTAAATAGATTGTGTTTGCTAGCCAATCTTGTGACCTCTTCAATTGTAAAGAGTGAATGATCAATTACATTTCCTGTACAGCCATTTCCTGGTGTCTTTCCCTGCTACTTGTAGAATATAAGAATGTTTTATTTTGCTTTTGAGAAGAATAAAAACTAGGCTAGTGGAAACTTGTAGGAAGATTTCAGAATCCAGTGCTGGTGGCAGCAAAAATAAATTATATATATGTATGTGTGTGTGTGTTTACATATACATATAAGTGCAAACGCACACACACACAAATATTGTTTTTAAAAAGATTACACTAGGTAAGCCAGTCACCATAGAACAGCACTCAAAGAATTCAAAGGAAGATGAAAATTTCATTTTCTTCAAGAAAAAAAAAAACAAAGAAAATGGAAATAATCATGCAAATTATAGACTAAAAATAAGAATTTCAGGCCCCCTATAAAGGATAATTTAACATATGACTCAAAAATTGTGGAACGACAGGAAATAGGGCTAATCTAGGAAATAAAAGTATGATTAGGAGACCATTAATCACGTCAATGAACTTCTGAGTGCATCAACTCTGATTGGATCCTATAATCAGGTATAGTATATCATAGTGCCAAACTCTAGAAAAACCCCACTGTAAAATGTGGAAAAACCATAATTCTTCCTACAGTGGAACAGAAACTACACACACACACACACACACACACACACACACACACACACACAGAGTTCCTTGTACTTTTAAAAGAAACCACTTCCTCATCAAGAAAAACAAACATACCTCTGATTGCCTACTATATTAATGGCACTATTGGCATTCATGATATCCATCTTCAAACGTCCTAGATAGTAGCCAGGCTTAGAAATACTTTCACAGATTAATCCTCAGAGGTTACAAACTCAGACTCTACAAACTGCTTGGGTCATAACATAGTTCCATAGCCTTGAAAATAATCTAATTCATTTTCCAGTGATTTTCTCATTGCTGAATTTTCTTTTTTTCATTTTCCCATCTCTTTGTTTGCATTTTGAAGCTCACTCACTGCGTTTGTATATTTGCAATGCACTTGGGTGCTCATTTTATCCTGCTATACAAAGGAAAATGCTTATAGGACGATATAGAGATGTTATACATGTATAAAAGTATAAATGTTTTTCCCACTCAAGAAGCCAATATTAACCAAGAAAATCAGGAAATCTGTGATAATTCATACTCTGAAAACAGCATTTCACTATTTTGTAATTTAATGATGTAAACTCCCTATGGTTTGGCTTCTTTCATTTTTCTACTGACAAAAGTTTTAAAAAATACTTCCAAGTTTTCATTCAAATCCAAGATAAAGACATGTGTGTATATATTCCACCACCCTCTCCACATACAGGAAAGTTCTAAAACACAGACCAGGAGAATTGTATGCATAAAAAACAAAAGGCCAATCACATTTTCAGTTTTACTGTTAAAAGAAGAAAAAGAGAGGAAAAGACACGTTATTCATTATAATAATATAAAATGTAATTTTAGGGAGTTATGGATTTTTATTATGGTAAAATATACACAAAATTAGTATTTTAATCATTGGTAAGTATATAGTTCTGTAAAATTAAATATATTTGTAGTGCATCTATCGCTACCTTCCATCTCCAGATCTTTTTCATCTTTCCAAACTGAAACTCTGTACCCATCAAATACTAACTCCCCATTCCCCCCTCCCCTAGTCCTGGTATAAAATGTAATTTAAATATACTTTTATAATTTCAAATAGTTACAGTAATACAACACTAATGTTTTTAATCCATAACAGTTTTATTGAGATATAATTCACATACGACAAAATTCACCCATGCCTTTTAGTATATTCACAGTTGTACAACCATCACCATTACTCAATATTAGGACATTTTCATTATCCTTGAAAGAATCTGTATACCCAATAGCAGTCACTGCGTATTAGCACCACTCCCAGCTCCTGGAAACCATTAATCTACTTTGTTTCCATGGATTTGCCTATTCTGGACATTCTGTATTAATGAAATCATACAATATATTACCTTTAGTGTCTGGCTTCTTTCACTCAGCATATTTTAGATATTTCATCCATGTTGTAGCATGTATCAGTACTTCATTCTTTTCATTGCCTAATAATATTTCCTTGTAGTTTTGTTACCTATTCGTGGGTTGATGGACATTTGGGCTATTTGCACTTTTTGGCTATTATGAATAATGCTCCTAGGGACACTGATGTATAAGTTTTAATGTGGGTATATGTTTTCATTTCTCTTGGGTAGATAGCTAACAGTGGAACTGCTGGATCATAAAGGTAATTCTACCTTTAACTTTTTGAGGAACCAACAAACTATTTCTCACAATGGCTGCACGATTCTACTTTCCCAGCAGCAATGTATGAATTCCAGTTTCTCCACGTCCTTACCAATGTTTGTTGTTGTTTGACCTTTTGAATACAGTGCTAGACCTCCTTTAATGAAGCACTTTTAGTACCTAGCTCTGGCTTTTTCATTTAAAAAATACACATGCTGAAGTAGCTATACAGTTAATTTCTCAATATTTTGAGGCAAGTTATCATTTTGTTTAGTTTCCTAGCAGACCAATTAAAGATAAGTTTAACTCAGTGCAATTCAAACTATTTCATATCAATGAAATTTTCAAATACTTAAAATATAACTGAGGATCAGGCTACAATGCTTTTCTTGTGACATGGAGCCTTGTTGTTCAATCATTCTAGGCTTAAGGAAAAAAAAAAGAATGTTTAGAACAAGGAGTTAGTGGGAAAATGGTAGAACAATTAATGGGATAAAATGACAATAGTGCCTCATCATGTCAAGATTCAAAGATACTGATTTCAAAGCTCTGAAAGAATAAAGGTATATTAGTCATGATGGAAATAGTTTGATTTTTACAGAGACATTTAAACAAGACTTTTGACTCTTGTATTTTTTAGCCAGCTCTAAGTATTTTTTCATTAAACTTATAAACACAGAAAAATTCCAAATGCAGGAAGCCCTCAGTGTCTCTAAATGTAAATTTCTAGGGAAATTAACTAGCAATCAAAGCCTAGCAAGGATTTAAGGGATTACAAAAAGATGAAAATGCAGCTGGAGACTGACCTCAGAGCTGCCAGGCTGGTGTGGAGAGCTGATAAACAACAAGATTCAGCTTTCCTTAACCAAGCTCTCTTTAGAATATGCTATGCTGAAATTGTGCTTTTAGAGAGAATATTGCAATCTGGAGTTGGGCAGTGACTTGCTCAAGGTGACCCAGCTAAGTTAATGGCAAGGGTAGGGATACAACCAAGATTTTCTTACTGAAGTCCAAAATTCTTTCTAGTACCTACACTTTAGTTGTCACCTTTGCATGGATTAGTTTTCAAATTTTAAAATTAAATGCTTGCCTTACCTGGCAATTCTGATCTCATACCTGTGGTACCGCTACCTAAAGATGAAAAGTAATAATTCAGTAGCATTCACTAGTAGCCAAAGGGTAAACAGAACTAGGCTTCCTGTCTACTGGAAATCTGCAGGAGTAAAACAGATTTTAAAATATTAATATTGTCAATAGAAGGCATTTTATATCAAAGTAGTATCTGCCAATTTAAATTCTAGGCAGCCTAAATAACTGACAAGGGGGTCCTGTAAGTAAATTAATATGAATTTCTCTTTGTTAGAATAGGAAATCATTTTCTAATGTTTAAATATTGCTAGAAAAACAAAACAAAACACTTACATATAAAACCAGTTGGCACTCCATCACCCATATGATGGATGGGTAAGCTTTAAAAACTTACAGTTTAGTTCACATACTAAATTCAAATATACTCAATTCAAATTGGTACCTTCTCAGGAATACACCTCACCTAATTGAGAAGGAGCATTAACATTTGCCAAACTTAATATATAATGTTATATAGTACTTTGGTAAAAAGGAACATTTTAAGAAAAGAAATTAAG
>NW_016107504.1:3689632-3714707 GCF_001604975.1 Cebus imitator
AAAAAAGTAGCTGAAAAGAGGCAAAACCTTAGATATTACAAGGTTCATCGTAAACAATAGAGCATGCAACAGAAATACCTTAAGGGACTCTGTCTAGCTATTCACTCATTTGTTCATCCACTTTCTAAAACATTGTTGACCTTATAACTGCTGGAAAGTTATCAAACTAAGAGGGGCTTCATATTACATGTAACCATTTTTCAGGACAAGGAAGTAATTAAAACCCAAATTAAAAATCCCTATTTAGACAGGCAAAGAGAAGCAAATCAAGTATGTAGTAGTCTAAAACTAAAAGCAGTTTCTTCATGAGGGGTTTCAACCACCAGGTAATTCCATATTCTGTCATTCCCTGCTAGAGCTTCTGGAATAGAATGCATATGTGGCATGTCTGAGCTCCAGAAACTCAGAATACTAGAATCCTAAACCCACATCTGAAAAATTATCTACCTCTTTCTCATTAAGTAGCAATTTTAGCTTCCTAAAGTTCAAGAAGTAATGCATATAAAACAAAACACAAAAATGTGACGACTATTCATCAAACCTAAGGGTAGAGAGGAAGAACAGAAGATACAATTATGGTTAAGGAAGAAGGAAAGGTGCCTTACTTTGGTGAGGGCTGTGACTCACAAGAAAATTTTCCATTGTAAGCTACATCTACGGTGTTAATTGCGAGATGGTTTTCCTTTTATAGTAATAAACACAACCTACTTGCTGCTCAGTAAACATTAACATTTATTAATTTTAATATATATGGTTAATATGATGGGTAATTCATGGGGAATAGAGGAAAGAACTAAGGGATGAAACAAGAAGAAGAGTAGACAGGAGACAATGAAAAAGGAAAAAGGAATATATAAAAGGAAAAAGGAAGAGAAAAGCAAGAAGCTGAAAAAAGAAGTAGGAGACAAAGTACAGAAAAGGGGGACACCTAGAAAGGGCTCAAATAGAGACACATGCAAAGAAAGAAAGAGAAAGCAAGAAAGGGAGACTGGAAAGGTAAGAGAGAGGAGAGGGACATAAAGGGCAACGGGTTCAGTAGGTTTTGATATATATTATCTGGCTCTTATTCTATGAGATTTACTTAGGCTTTAGAGTGTTACCACTTACTGCCCTCTGAGTAAAGTTCCTGAAATGCTCTGATCTTGAATTCTTAAAAGCCTCTACTCTCCACGACATAGCCATAGCTGCCCACCAGGAAGGGAAAATACCCTGTGAGCTGCCAGCTGTGCTGACCAGCAAGTATCATCAGAATTTGCCTCCTGGGCCACAAATTCTTCCTCACTAAATTAAGAGAATTCGGTCTTAATTTGATTTAGTGGAGCAGAACTAAAACTGGAAAATAAAAGCTACATAAAGAAACAGATGGCTAAATGTTTGTATATACAGAAAGTATTTCTTATTTCCCTCTACAAAATGTCTACATAATGCTTTCTCTGCAGAGTTTCTAGATTTACTCTATCTTATTTTTAGAAATGAACTACTAGAAACTATTTTTGTTTAAATTTTTTTCTGATGAAAATTTGCCAAAGTAAAATGAATATAATTTAATTTTCTCTTTATGACTGGTTCATCTTTAAAATGCAATATAACTGGGTCATATGTTACTGTACACCATTAACAACAGCACTCTCAAGGCCTTAGCAAGAAAAAAAAATGTGTGGTTTGGAAAAGAGATTACGATATGACCACTAACAATTATAAACTTGGAAATGTGAAGATATGAGACTATCTCTACCTTGAAGAGACTGTGTAACACACAAACTGGCAAAATTTCCAGGGATCTCATCCATGTGTTCTCTTAAGTTAGGATACACTACAAAACTGAATGAACCACCTCTTGAACTGAATTGGAATTTAGAAACCTGGTCTACAGCTCCAAATTAGTATTATTTCCCCAGACCCATCAAAAGTGTGTCTCCAAGGTATAACAACAGTTCCATGTGACTTACTGCCAATAAATATACGTCCTAAAATGCAAAATTAAAGTCATCATTAATTCATGAGCACTATTTCACAGTTCTCTAGAACATAACATATTAGAATGTCCAAGAGCTTGGGTTCTGGAGTCAGATATACTTGCATTTGGATACTGGCTCCACTACACACTAGTTGTGTGACTTTTGGGCAAGTCTCTTAATCTACGCCAGCCTTCATTTCCTCATTTATGAAATGGAGATCATAACAGTACCCACCTAATGGAGCCACTGCAACAAGTAAAATTATAAATAATTGCATAAGTGCCTTTATTAACCTACATGCTCAGTAAGTAGTGGCTGTCAAAGAACTCTGATTGATCATCTGCTTATTTGGTAACTATATGTCCACAGGGCTGCCCCATATCTTGGCTCTGGTTAAAGGAAGGGAGCCACAGGACTAAGCTGTGCTATGGGAAGAACTAAAAAAGTTATCTTCTCCAGGAATTAAATGTGCCCATCTCAGGAGATAATGGCTACCTTTTCAGGTTCTGGGGTTTTCATTTCATTTTCTTTCATTTTCAAAATAAGTATTAAACACCTGCCATATGCTTTTTATTATGTAAGGAGCCATGGAGAATATAAGAATAGTAGATTACTAAATAATTTGTGTGTGTGTGTGCGTGTGTGTGTGTAAAATACTTGTTAAAATCATATGCCACAGGAATGCTGAGAGGAATAATCAGCAGGTTAGCTCTCTTTTTGGAAAGACCTCTTTTACAATTTACTACTGGTTTACTGGTTACCAACTGACTCAGACTTACAGGGAGTTTTACAGAAATAAATAAGTAAATATATATATATATATATATATATATATATATATATATATATATATATTTTTTTTTTTTCCAGAAACAAATCTACATCAAGTAAGGTGATTGCATCTTCATCAAGAGTTTCCATTATCCTGGAGGCAGGCATTCATACGCTGCTTTGAAACATTTTCTTAGTTTTCTTGAACTATAGTTTTTAAATCTTTAGGGCAGGAATTAGTCTTTTACTTCTGTAGAAGAAATATTTATCAAGAAATAAAGTTCCCTAAATAATGTTCGATGATTTTAGTTATATTATTCTCTATCCTACTATTTCCGCCATAGCAAAATTCTTAGGTAAATAACAAAACAAAACAAAAAAGGAAAACAAGAAAAATAATTTCTAAGCAGCAGATACAGAATGAGAGATGAGAGATTCCATAGGCAGCAACTGCTTTTCTCATCTAAAATAGCGGTCTCCAAGCTGTTTTTATTTAAATTAGTTTTCTATTTTTTTAATTAAAAAAATCCATGGAATCTCTTTAGAGCTGCAGGACATGTCCCCACTACCACATGGGGACTGATTGACAATGTCGTCTGTCATCACCAGGATCCACACAGTTCTGACTGAGCATTCTTATCACTAAAAAAAGTTTGAGCACACATCCTCAATATGTATATTTATAAAGTATATACTCACACTACTGTCACAGGCTAATATATCAAAGCATGATACTTAGAATAGGCTTTGTTATTCAAGACAGCAGGTATAAATTAAATAATGTTCTCAATCATTTCTTGTTTTGGGGCTGACATCAGATCTGATTAGATTATTTTTGTTTTTGCTTCATGACTTGGCTAAGTTAAGAGGAAATTCATATATGTGTCAGATAGTTCACCATGTTCTCGCCCTTGCATTATTACTATTATTATCAACTCATTTTTTTTTTCCTTGCAGGAATCTTCTTAAGCCACTTGTCCATTCTGTGTAGGTTAGTTTATCTAGCTTTGACTGACCTACACACAATACTCAAATAGCTTAAGAAGATTCCTGCAAAGAAACCACAGGATGAAGATTATACAGGTTAGAGTATCCCTTATTCAAAATGCTGGGGTCTAGAAGTGTTTCAAATTTGGGATTCTTTTGACATGTGGAAACATCTGCATTATACCAGTTGAACATCCCAAATCCAAAATTCTGAAATCTGAAGTATTTCCTGTTAGCGTTAGTTACATTGGTACTCAAAAAGTTTTGGATTTTGGAGCAATTCAGATTTCTGGATTTGGGATGCTCAACCTGTACTAAGAACCAGAAAGCTACTTAACCAGGTACATGTAAACTGAAACATGTTGCAATATGCCTAAAGTGAGCAAAAGAATGTGCATGCCACTATGAACTCTCACTAAATCAAGAGACTTCACACTTTTCTCAGGATCCCTCATTTAGAGTATATGACAGTGACACTCCAACATGGACCAACGGAGAGCATCAGGGTCAATCCATAAATATTAGTGCAGTTTAAATACTTTCTTATATTTTATCTAAAATGATCATAAATAGAATTTCTAATATTTTTTTCTCACCCCAAAATGGATCTTTCAGGTGCATCCCTCTGTGGATGTCCTAAAGCTTCTAATCAAGCTCTAGAAGACTGGTCCCAAGATATTTGGACATGGCACTATGAGCAAAAGCAGCTTTAAATCTGAAAGAGCCAATATCTGCTAAGTACCTACTGTGAATCAGGTACTATACATGTATTATCTTGTTTAGTCCTCAAAACAACTCCATTTTGTAGAGGAGGAAGCTCAGGATCAGTGATGATCAGTGAGATCAAGTAACTTGCCAACAGCTGTGAAAACAGGTAAGAGAGCTGACATATGAAGTCAGGACCGCCCGCCTCTAAATCCCATTCTCTTTTCATAGTACCACTTCCAGAATGTCAGTAGATCAACATAAATGTATACACATTTAATCAGTTTTAAGGAATTTTTCCCCAACTTATGTTTCCATTCACAGGATGTAACTAAAAGTATTTAGTATAAATGTGAGCAGTTTCTGAAAATGTCTAAGGAAAATGGTACCTTTTTAATGAAAGTGTTAGCTTGTTTTTGTTCTCTTCTTTCTCCATTTTGATATTGGTGACTCAGAGCTGCCGCCATTGAAAAACATCTGTTTTATCTAAACTTAATAAGCCTTATTAGTGGGATGCTAAGGCTTCCCTTATTCTGAAATTTGAAATTTAATCTGCTGGAAGTCATAATAGCATTACCAAAGTACTAGTTTTGGACATATCTAGGCTGGTGAGCATGTTTCTGATTTATTAGTTTTGCTTTTCCAACCTGAATGAATAAGCTCTCTCATACTCAGTACAAGAGTCATGCCATTCTTTTCCTTCCCTTTTTCCATGGTAAAACATGTGTTGTCACTCTAACTTATGTACCATGTTAGGCTGGTTCAGTTGTCCTTTCTAAAACTATTGCCAATCCTATCTGCTGAGAGGTAGGATACTGGTTCCTATCATGTAGCCTGTTTATAATTTCCTGTACGCGTCACTGATGGGAGACTAAAGGTAACTAAAGAAAAGAATGAAGTCAAACTTAAAGATGAGGTACAAAGTAAAATTATCAAGTCTGTCATACTGAGAAAAAGAAGGAGAGGAGCCCAATCTTCCCTACTACCTCATTGTAATGTTTTTCATCTTTTTTTTTTTTTTCTTCTCATCTTCCCTTTCCCCACCTTTTGGATGTTTTCCTCTTTTTGGTCCTCTTTGTACTCTAGTAGAAAGAATAGTAAAAGGTCACAAGAAAGACATGAAAGAACAGAATGTGGGTGGTGGAAGAGAAGAGGACCACAAAGACAAAGACATACAGCAACTGCTTTCACTGCTACCTAGTGCTGGTGAGGCTAACTCTGATAAGCCAGTATGCAAGGTGGCCTCGTGTTCTTATACTCTGCCACTGGGTCAAGATAACCCATTCCCTTCTGTACAGGTCTTAATGTTCTAGTCCAACCTTTGGGGAGTGGATGCGTAATAGTGACAGAGAAAAGAACATGATCCACTGCCTGCTTCTTTCAAACTTGACAAGCACAAGAGGGATCCGGAAGAAAAGTAGAGTACCTATCCCCACAGCCTAGCTGCCTAACCAACGAATATTAATGTTTATTGAATCACTCCTTGATCTGTGTATTTTTAAATGTCATATTTCTCTATGGTAAGTATAACTGCATGTCTGTTTTTATCCCCTCTGTAATTGCCCTCACATTCATTTAAATGGAATTATTTTAATTTGTATCACTATATGGTATCTTTGGAGGAAAGAATCCTTTAAACTACTCATATCATCTTTATTTTATATGATTCTTCATCGTTTCCAAAGCATCTTCACATCTTTTATCCTAGCTGAACCTCAAAACAGCCCCATGAAATAGACAAAGCTCATAATATGTTATATTAGAAATCATAATAGGTGTCCTCCAAGAACAAGGCCCCCTAAAGTCATGGGGTCAACCAAATGTCAGCTAGAAGCACTTAGAGATCATCTAGTCTACATCCTTCATTTGATTTTGGGGGTAATTGAGAGCAAAAATCTGCATGCCCAAAGTCACAAAACTACTTAGAAGTCAGCTACATCTCCTGACTTCTCCCATTCACTGATCTCTCCATCATTCTTTCATATAATCCAATAACACTCCAGAGCAGATGTTCAAGATGCAAAGAGGAAAATGATGCCTAGGGCACCAGGGAATAGCTAAAACAGTAAAACAGTGAGCTGCCCAACATAACTCAACACTGACAGGCACCTGGCACGTGTCAGTATGCTGAAGCCAAGCAGAACTTAGAAATTAAGCAGATAAGGGTGGGGGAGCAGCAGAGCACCAACTGTGTGTGTGTGTGTGTGTGTGTGTGTGTGTGTGTGGTGTGTGTGTGTGTGTGTGTGTATAGAATGTAGTCTTAACTAAGCAGATAAGGGTGGGGGAGCAGCAGAGCACCAACACTGTGTGTATGTGTAGAATGCAGTCTTAACTATTGCCTTCCTCTGCATTTCTAAACCACTCCACTCCCTCCTCATCTTGCTTCTTACACACTCCTAGTAGGGGCCAGTCTCTCCTCGCAGTTCATCCATTCTGTCCCATCATTTCTACTTAGCTGCTGAGTTACATAAAGGATTGTTCAAGGTAAAAAGTTATACATTTTAAAAATAGACTTTTTAATTTTCTTTTATCAAACTCTATAAATAGAGAATCTGCCCCTATTGTAAAAGCAACTGTATGTTCTGGTTGTGCATATATAAAAAAAAAAATTGGTCAGGGCAAGATAATCTCAACATTGATTTTCAAGTAAATAGTACAATGACATGGGTAGATTCTGTTCAGGTCAAATATGTGATTCTTGATGTACCACTAAAGTCTCATACTTTAATACAACCTACTTTCCAATCTCTCAACTTAGAACAGGTTTTACTTTACTACTTTCAACAAACATGATTACAATGAGCCTGAAAAAATATAATAGGACATTTTAACTCTTCATCTCTTGTCTGGTCATATCTTAAGAACCTAGTTTTCAAAGAAAAATCTCACTTATATAGTTTTCCATTCTATTTCCATTAAAAGTTATTTAATTCTCCCATTGAAAAGGTCCTACTTTTGTTTCCATGAGAGAAGCACATGGGGTAATAAAATATGTTGGAAAAGCTTCAAAATATGCTGCTGAAATAATGGCAATTGCTGATTCTGTACTATGCTACATATTAGGAAAACCACAATAGATACAGAAAGGAAATAGCATCATTTGAGGATGAAAAAAGGGTAATGGACAAAGTTCATGCAAATTAAATTACAGTCATGTGATAAAAGCTCTGTTACCCATAGTGGCAAAACTTTTCATGAATAACTGTCAGTCCTAATGATTACTGATATGAGGGCATAACCATGAACATGAACTATTTCAGCAAATATGTATTGAGTGCCTGCTATGTGCCAAACACAAGTATACATCCAGAAGCATGCTATGTTCAATTTCAGTCCTGTGGACCTCCTTTTTTCATGGAAGTTCTACTGCACTACAATAACATATATATGAATTACTCAAAGCACCCAATGAGTACAATTCTTATAAACTAAGTCACATTGCAGAAATATAAAACAGGAAAAGAAAAAAGAGGAAGGCACTAAACTCATAAGGCCTTGCTACTTCTTAAAGTTTATGGATAGTAGCCTATCTGCAGAAATGTATCACACTAAGAAAAATCCTATAGAAATCCAAATTAAAAACGAACTTTTGGACTCTTTATCCCCATGTATATGTTATAGGTATAACTTCAGCTCTAGGAGTATGGTGATTGTGCTCATTTTTACTCACCATTACATACCCAGCGCCTAGCACACAGTAGCTGGTAAACAAATATTTAGTGAATGAATGAAATAATATAGGAAGGTAGTTTTATGTTTAATAAACATTTATTGGCAGCATAATAAACATTAAATGGCATTACTTGTTATATTTTAATAAACAGTTAATGTTTCCCTACATTCAAAATATCCTTTTATTCATTAACTTAAAAACTGTTCTGCTAAAGTGTGTCTTGCCCTGTTTTTATTTATTTAATGCTATTCATTTAGAAGGTATTAACTGGTCTTTTTAAGTCTTTAGATTACTGTACAAAGTACAGCAAAGTTTGGAAACATTTTTCTATCTAAAACTCATAAGCTGCTATAAATAGATAAAAAAATACACTTCCATGATAAAATTACAGAATTACTTTGATCTCACAGCCTCTAACACCTCCCTGAAAAAAACACATAAACTTTGCATCCTGAAGGAGCTCCACGGCTTCTTATGTTTGTGGGGCAATTAATAATAATATTTTATTGTAGTTTGAAACACATAAGGATCCATATTAGTCTATTTTTATGCTTTTCTCACCTTCTTATAAAGGAAGATCTTATGAACTGGATGAATCATAGGACATCAAGGGCAGGAATAGAGAAAAAAAAAAAAAACATAAGGTAACAGAGTCTTTAAAAGAACATGGGCCTAAAGGAAAGCTGACATTGGTACACAAATTTTTGAAAATCCTTCAAAAAGTCCTGTGGCTACTCTTCCTGTTCTCTGTGGGATTTCAGGTTAGTAGGCAGTCAAAGAGGAAGGAGGACTTGTTGAAAATCAACTCTCTGAAGCAATGAGAATTGTCTAGTAGAAGAAGGGCTGATTCTAGGAAAAATGGGTGGGAATGGTGCATGCCTGATAGGGCTACTGGGATATTTGTCACCTAAGAGGTTCTTACAACTTGCCAGACTGATAGGAGTTAAAATATTACTATGCACCAGCACGCATTCTCTCAATCACATTAGACTTTAAAATTCCAAGGTCTGGTTTGCCATTTGCAAGGAATAATATTAGTTTAGAATGGTGCTCAAAGTGTGCTCCACAAATCTGAGAGACCAGGTTATAGCACCTCATTCTCCTTTGCCACTGCGATGTCTTCACTCTCACCCCAATGTAACTAAAAACCACTTCTTAAACTTTGGTAAACAACTTTAAGAAAACTGAGAGAATGCTTTCTGCAGAATTAACTTGCCTGGAAATAATTATCACTGATGGAAAACAAACTTTTCATAACAAAATAAAACCTCACTAATTTGAATTCTATTTCAAAATTTGTGTTAATTCAAACATACGTAAACTGAAAGTTTTCCTTAGCAAGTTTGAAAAAGAAGGGTCTGCTAAGCAAATCAACTTTATAATTGAGGTTGTAAGGGAAGTACAGGACTTGCTTAAAGAGAACAAATTATTTCAAGGACTGGAGAATTAACCATCTACAGGCACTGTAACATCCTAATTGCAAATCTTTTGTGTAATATGTTAAAAAGCAGGTCTCTGGAGGACTTCTACTTGGTAACACACCATTAGCCCATTTTGAGTTACTGGTGACACTAAAGCAAATCAGTGTCATGGAAACAAGCAAAACTATTTTTAAAATAAATATTTCATTCATTCTTTATAGTACACTGGGCTTCCTGCAATTATTGTGAATTTGAGAGCTTTTACTTCCACATTGGTGTTGCTAGATCCTCTCCTACAGTCTTTGTCACACTCAAAGATCTCTAAGTATAAATCTTACAGTCAGTCACTAATAAATGAATCAGAAATATAGCTCAAGCTCAGTAGGTGGTTTTCCCCTCACAGTGTAAACAAAGCCTCCAGGAAGTTCAAACTGGGCGGAGCCCACCGTAGCTCCGTAAAGCCTCTGTAACCAGACAGCCTCTCTAGATTCCTCCTCTCTGGGCAGGGCATCTCTGAAAGAAAGGCAGCAGCCCCAGTGAGGGGCTTATAGATAAAACACCCATCTCCCTGGGACAGAGCACCTGGGAAAAGGGGTGGCTGTGGGTGCAGCTTCAGCAGACTTAAAACGTTTCTGCTGCTGGCTCTGAAGAGAGCAGTGGATCTGCTAGCACAGTGCTCAAGCACTGCTAAGGGACAGACTGCCTCCTCAAGTGGGACCCTAAGGAGACATCTCCCAGCAGGGGTCGACAGATACCTCATATAGGAGACCTCCAGCTGGCATCTAGTGGGTGCCCCTCTGGTACAAAGCTTCTAGAAGAAGGAACAGGAAGCAATCTTTGATGTTCTGCAGCCTTCACTGGTGATACCCAGGCAGACAGTGTCTGGAGCGGACCTGCAGCAACCTCCAGCAGACCTGCAGCAGAGGGAACTGACTGCTAGAAGCAAAACTAACAAACAAAAAGGAACAGCATCAACATCAACAAAAGGATGTCCACACAGAAACCCCATCGAAGATTAATCCATGAAGATGAGGAAAAACCAGCACAAAAAGGCTGAAAATTCCAAACACCAGAATGCCTGTTCTCCTCGAAAGGATCACAACTCCTCGAGAATGAGTTTGACAAATTGACTGAAGTAGGCTTCGGAGGGTAGGTAATAACAAACTTCTCCGAGCTAAAGGAGCATGTTCTAACCCAATGCAAGGAAATTAAGAACCATGAAAAAAAGGTTAGAGGAACTGCTAATTAGAATAACCAGTTTAGAGAAAAACATAAATGACCTGATGAAGCTGAAAAACACAGCACGAGAACTTTGTGAAGCATACACAAGTATCAATAGCCAAATCGATCAACTAGAATAAAAGATATCAGAAACTGAACATCAACTTAATGAAATAAAGTGTGAAGACAAGATTAGAGAAATAAGAATGAAAAGGAAAGAAGAGAGCCTCCAAGAAATATGGCATTATGTGAAGAGACCAAACCTACCTTTGATTGATGTACCTGAAAGTGACAGGGAGAATGGAACCAAGTTGGAGAATGCTCTTCAGGATGTTGTCCAGGAGAACTTCCCTAACCTAGCAAGACAGGCCAGCATTCAGATTCAGGAAATACAGAGAACACCACAAAGATACTCCTCGAGAAGAGCAACTCCAAGCCACATAATTGTCAGATTCACCAAGGTTGAAATGACAGAAAAAATGTTAAGGGCAGCCAAAGAGAAAGGTCGGGTTACCCACAAAGGGAAGCCCATCAGACTAACAGCAGATCTCTCTGTAGACACCCTGCAAGCCAGAAGAGAGTGGAGGCCAATATTCAACACTCTTAAAGAAAAGAATTTTCAACCCAGAATTTCACATCCAGCCAAACTAAGCTTCATAAGCAAAGAAGAAATAAAATCCCTTACAAACAAGCAAATGCTGAGAGATTTTGTCACCGCCAAGCCTGCCTTACAAGAGCTCTTGAAGGAAGCACTAAATATGGAAAGGAAAAACTGGTACCAGCCACTGCAAAAACATACCAAATTGTAAAGACCATCAATGCTATGAAGAAACTGCATCAACTAATGGGCAAAGCAACTGACTAGTATCATAACAACAGGATCAAATTCACACACATCAAAATCAAATAACAATATTAACCTTTAATGTAAATGGGCTAAATGCCCCAATTAAAAGACACAAAGACTGGCAAATTGGATAGAGTCAAGACCCATCCATGTGCTGTATACAGGAGATGTATCTCACATGCAGAGACACACAAAGGCTCAAAATAAAGGGATGGAGGAAGATTAACCAAGTAAATGGAAAGCAAAAAAGAAGCAGGGGTCGCAATCCTAGTCTCTGATAATACAGACTTTAAACCAACAAAGATAAAAAAAGACAAAGATGGGTATTATATAATGGTAAAGGTGTCAATGCAACAAGAAGAGCTAACTATCCTAAATATATATGCACTCAATAGAAGAGCACCCAGATTCATAAAGCAAGTTCTTAGAGACCTACAAAGACTGATACTCTTCTTAGAGACCTACAAAGAGACTGAGACTCCCACACAGTAATAGTGGGAGACTTCAACATCCCACTGTCAAAATTAGACAGATAGATGAGATAGAAAATTAACAAGGATATTCAGGACTTGGACTCAGCTCTGAACAAAGCAAACCTAACAGACATCTACAGAACTCTCACCCCAAATCCACAGAATATACATTCTTCTCAGCAGTACATTGCACTTATTCTAAAACTGACCACATAATTGGAAGTAAAACACTCCTCAGAAAATGCAGAAGAACAGAAATCATAACAAACAGGCTCTCAGACCACAGTGCAATCAAATTACAACTCAGGATTAAGAAGCTCACTCAAAACTGCACAACTACATGAAAACTAAACAACCTGCTCTTTGAATGACTACTGGGTAAATAACAAAATTATGACAGAAATAAATAAGTTCTTTGAAATCAATAAGAACAAAGACATAACGTACCAGAATCTCTGGGATACAGCTAGAGCAATGTTTAAAGGGAAATTTATAGCACTAAATGCCCACAGGAGAAAGCAGGAAATGCCTAAAATCGACACCCTAACATCACAATTAAAAGAACTAGAGAAGCAAGAGCAAACAAATTCAAAACCTAGTAGAAGACAAGAAATAACTACGATTAGAGCAGAAATGAAGGAGACAGAAACATGAAAAAACCTTCAAAAAGGATCAGTGAATTCAGGAGCTGGTTCATTGAAAAGATTAACAAAATAGATAGGCTATTAGACTAATAAAGAAGAAAAGAGAGAAGAATCAAATAGGCACAGTAAAAAATGATAAAAGGGAGATGACCACTGATCCCACAGAAATATAAACTACCATAAGAGAATAATATAAACACCTCTACGCAAATAAACTACAAAATCTAGAAGAAATTGATACATTTCCTGGATAAATACATCCTCCCAAGACTAAACCAGGAAGAAGTCAAATCCCTGAATAGACCAATAACAAGTTCTGAAATTGAGGCAGTAATTAATAGCCTACCAACCAAAAAAAGCCCAGGACCAGATGGATTCACAGCTGAATTCTACCAGAGGTACAAAGAGGAGTTGATGCCATTCCTTCTGAAACTATTCCGCATAATAGAAAAAGAGGGACACCTCCCTAACTCATTTTATGAGGCCAGCATCATCCTGATACCAAAGCCTGGCAGAGACAGAACAACAATAGAAAAATTTCAGGCCAATATCCCTGATGAATATTGATGTGAAAATCCTCAATATAATACTGGCAAACTGAATCCAGCAGCATATCAAAAGCTTATCTACCACAACCAAGTCAGCTTCATCCCTGGGATGCAAGGCTGGTTCAACACACACAAATCAACAAACTTATTCCATCACATAAACAGAACCAATGACAAAAACCACATGATTATCTCAATAGATGCAGAAAAGGCCTTTGATAAAATTCAACACCCCTTCATGCTAAAAACTCTCAATAAGCTCGGTATTGATGGAACGTACCTCAAAACAATAAAAACTATGACACACCCACTGCCAATATCATAGTGAATGGGCAAAAGCTGGAAGCATTCCCTTTGAAACCCGGCACACGACAAAGATGCCCTGTCACCACTCCTATTTAACATAGTATTGGAAGTTCTAGCCAGGGCAATCAGGCAAGAGAAATAAATAAATGATATTCAAATAGGAAGAGAGGAAGTCAAATTGTCTCTGTTTGTAGATGACATGATTGTATATTTAGAAAACCCCATCATCTCAGCCCAAAATTTCCTTAAGCTGATAAGCAACTTCAGAAAAGTTTCGGGATACAAGATCAATGTGCAAAAATCACAAGCATTCCTATACACCAATAACAGACACAAAGAGAGTCAAATCATGAGTGAACTCCCATTCACAATAGCTACAAAGAGAATAAAATACCTAGGAATACAACTTACAAGGGATGTGAAGGACCTCTTCAAGGAGAACTACAAACTACTGCAGAAGGAAATAAGAGAGGACACAAACAAATGGAAAAACATTCCATGCTCATGGATAGGAAGAACCAATATTGTGAAAATGGCCATACTACCCGAAGTAATTTATAGATTCAATGCTAACCCCCCATCAAGTTACCACTGACTTTCTTCACAGAATTAGAATAAACTATTTTAAATTTCATATGGAATTAAAAAGAGCCCGTATAGCCAAGACAATCCAAAGCAAGAAGAACAAAGCTGGAGGCATCATGCTACCTGGTTTCAAACTATACTGCAAGGCTACAGTAACCAAAACAGCACTGTACTGGTAGCAAAATAGATACATAGACCAATGGAACAGAACAGAGGCCTCAGAAATAATGTCACACATCTACAACCACCTGATCTTTGACAAATCTGATAAACACAAGCAATGGGGAAAAGATTCCATATTTAATAAATGGTGTTGGGAAAACTGACTAGCCATATGTAGAAAACTGAAACTGGACCCCTTCTTTACACCTTATACAAAAATTAACTTGAGATGGATTAAAGACTTAAATGTAAGACCTAAAACCATAAAAACCCTAGAAGAAAACCTAGGCAATATCATTCAAGACATAGGCATGGGAAAAGACTTCATGACTAAAACACCAAAAGCAACGGCAACAAAAGCCAAAATTTACAAATGGGATCTAATTAAACTAGAGAGCTTCTGCACAGCAAAAGAAACTATCATCAGAGAGAACAGGCAACCTACAGAATGGGAGAAAATTTTTGCAATCTATCCATCTGACAAAGGGCTAATATCCAGAATCTAAAAATAAACAAATTTACAGGAGGAAAACAACCCCATCAAAACGTGGGCAAAGGATATGAACAGATATTTTTCAATATAAGACATTTATGCAGTCAACAAACACATGAAAAAAAAACCTCATCACCATGGTCATTAGAGAAATGCAAATCAAAACCACAATGAGATACCATCTCACACCGGTTAGAATGGTGTTCATTAAAAAGTCAGGAAACAACAGACTCTGGAAAGGATGTGGAGAAATAGGAACGCTTTTACACTGTTGGTGGGAGTGTAAATTAGTTCAACCATTGTGGAGGACAGTGTGGCAATTCATCAGAGATCTAGAACTAGAAATACCATTTGACCCAGCAATCCCAATACTGGGTATATACCCAAAGGATTATAAATCATTCTACTGTAAAGACACATGCACATTTTTTTTTATTGTGGCACTTTTCACAATAGCAAAGACTTTGAACCAATGCAAATGTCCATCAGTGATAGCATAGAAAAAGAAAATTTAGCATATACACACCATGGAATACTATGCAGCCATAAAAAAAGGATGAGTTCATGTCCTTTGAAGGGACATGAATGAAGCTGGAAACCATCATTCTCAGCAAACTAACACAGGAACAGAAAACCAAAAACTGAATAAGTGTTTGGTCTTCTAGCTCTACACAACCACTCCCTCTGCGAGCATGCCTCACTGCCTAGGAGTCTTAGTTACCTTGTCACAAAGAGAGCCTAACTAATTATATTGTAAGCTCCTGGATTTGTACAGGTTTCTCTTAAGCGTAAGACATAGTCATAAGTGGGAGGTTAACAATGAGAACACATGGACACAGGGAGGGGAACATCACACACCAGGGCCTGTTGGGGAGTGGGGAACTAGGGGTGGGATAGCATTAGGAGAAATACCTGATGTAATTGACAGGTTGATGGGTGCCGCAAACCACCACGGCACGTGTATACCTATGTAACAAACCTGCGTGTTCTGTACATGTATCCCAGAACTTAAAGTATAACAATAACAAAAAAGGAAATATAGCTGAAGCCTGCTGACATAGTTTGATTCCTTGCTTACTGTCTGACTTAAGGGAGTCACACTACCTTGTGGGTACATCTAGCTGTAAAATAGGGGAATGAAAAAAAAGATTTATGTACCTGAGGTTATAGACTTACCCAAAAAAGCAAACATAATAAAAACCCAAAGCAACAACTAAACTTCTTTGGAAACCTGTAAGTTATGTACTAAACATACAGTCATTATGAAATAAATATCAAATGCAAACTCACCGAAGTAGCATCACTGTCCAAAGGAAGCATCCCTGGAGGTTGTTACTCCTCACACATCCACACTGGCTTTCACTTCACTAGCACAGGGCAGTCTTCCAGCTCTCCACAACCACTCCCTCTACAAGCATGGCTCACTGCCTAGGAGTCTTAGTTACCTTGTCACAAAGAAAGCCTAACTACTCTAATTATATTGTAAGCTCCTGGACTTGTACAGGTTTCCCTTAAGCGTAAGACACACAAAACTAGCACATCATGGGTGCTGTACAAATTTTGCTTGGTTTGAGGTGCTAAGACTCCTTCTTTTCATATACAGAATGGTAAATCAGAGCAATAACATTAAAAATGGCTCCAAGATTTCTTGTTTCTATAGAAACCTTCAAAATATCAGAACTACCAAATGTGTTTTCTTAAGAAAAGTTGGTACACTAAAATTGATAGATATCCTTTCAAAGGCCTATGCAAGAATATTGAATAAAATAATCACAGGCCAATGTTCCAACAAAAGTGAAGTGCTAGCCAGTAAGTTTCACAAGGAAAAAAAGTCTCCAAAATAGTTTTGGGCAAGAAAGTCACCAAAAAAGTCTCCTCTCTTTTAAGATGTTAAGTCTCTTTGTATGCTGTGTTAATCATCTTTGTCATCTCTGTATCATCAATGTTAATTAAGAGTAACAAGAGGGCCCACAAGTCCAAACTCATCTACAACTTGACACCCTAAGCTTGTAACTCTTTAAATGAGAATTTTGCTTTTTAAATTATGGCTTGGCTTGTGCAAATATTTAAGGTAGCATACACAGGGCACAAACCAACTGCTGAGGCAGAGGGAGGCAGCTCTGAGTTTTTCCAGTTTGGTAACATTTTTCTATAGAACGTTATACAAGTCATAATCCATACCTGGCTAAAACTAAGCATTGACTACTAATTTTCTAAATAAATACTAAGAAATAAATGTAGTCAAAACAGTTTGGACACTTATCTGAAATTGTTTCACTATTCAATGCTAGGCTATTACAACATATTAGCATTAAAATACATGTTTACAATCTGTTATTTGAAATGGTTCTTTTTAATAATGTGTACAATAGCAACCACCCTGTCATTTTCACTGAATTTCAGTGCTTCTCTTCTCTTCAGAAAATACAAGTCAACGTCTGTACCAAAGGAATTGTTTTGCAGTGCTAGCTGTTTTCACTGCACCACACGAAGTTGCTCAAAATTGAGTGACCCCAGAAGATAGCTGGAAATGTTAATTCCTTTGTTAATATAAATTACTACAATGAAAACTGGACTCTTTGCCTCCAGGAAACTTACCCCATCACCTAACTTTGAGAGTCTAGGCAAGTCAAAGAAGCCAAGATGTCACAGGGCATTCCTACACACATTGCAGAGGACCTTTGGATACAGTTACACCAATCTGAGAGTTTCGTAGTTAGAACATCACTCAGCTACTATATAAAAACAACTCTTGTAAATTAAAATCATATTCACAAAACTTCTGGAAAATTCCCCAGAGGAGAAGAGATTATCCAAAAGCATTGTTAAATAGATGGAAAATGCTCACTTTTATCATAATAAAAAAAGTCAGTTTCCATTGTACTAGACAAATCAACAGATGTGCTGTTTACCTTTAAAGATGCCTGGAATCTATTTTAGTTCAGCCTTGAAACCCAGCCGGTCTTAGGTAATAAGAACAGATATTTAAACTCCATAACAACCACCCAATGTTTACAAACATTTATTTCTTTATAGATTTCTCATCCACAAAATGTATTTTTGGTCAGAAAGAAGAATTTTAAGGGTTCAGCTGTATTTTCTAAGCTTTGCTTTGTGGCATGGCCTAAGAGAAAATAATGATATCAAGGGTCATTTCCCATTATTTTATTATAATTTTAAATAAAATATTGAATAAGATAATATATATAATAATATATTACTCTATTTCACTGTCACTACCATATCCTGAAAGCAAACAATTTTCAATAAATTCTTAATTTAAAAAAAATCTTCAACATTCAAATTCAGAAAAAATATAATCTAGGATTAATTCAAAATTACTTTCACATTAAAAATGACTCTTTTACAATGTGTCAAATGTGCTCCTCATCCTATGTTGCCTATCACTTTTCATCTTATCATCCTCCCCCTGCCCCCATCATCTAAGAAGGAACCTTTGGAGCCATCTTCAAGTCTTCCCTTTAGCTTACTTTACACATATAGTCTCATCTTGTTCAATTACAACCTTATCTCTGTTACATGTCTTTTTACATCCCTCCTGTTACTAACCCAATTCAGGCCTGTAGCATCTTTCATTTGGAATATTTAAAATTAGCTTCATAACTCTTTGGTCTCTAATCTCTATCCTTTCTATTCCATCCTACATATCAATATAAGCAGCCCAAGTCAGGGATGTGACTCGGGCTGCTTGTATATATTCCTCTCCTCATATATATTTCTCTGTCTCCTTATATTTGGTTCAGGAAGTATTTTGGATGCATAATGCATATCTTCTCCATATCTCCACTTCTGAATGTTGAAATTGAGTCGTATATGTCCATAGAGGTTCAGCTTACATGTCAGTTAGTCGGCAAAACCTTCCCCAATCTATCCAACCAGAGCTAATTTCTCCCACTTGCAGTAGCATCATTTCTACATTTAATGCAACATGTATTACATTCTTCCTTATAGTTCTTTTGTGCACATGCCAATTTCCCTTAAAAGACTACAAGCTCTTGGGCACAGACATCATGTATTGTTGATCTTTGTAGCTAGTCCATAGTACAGTACCTAGTACAGTACAGAGTTAAGTGCCCGATAAATGTGGAATTGAACTGACTATTATGTCAGCCTGATATAATTGAGAAGGAAGACTGTCAGGATTTATAATAAATTATGTATTTAACCACAGCTGTGTTGTTTTAACTGCTACATATTTAGAGAAAACACTGAATGCATCTTTCAATCAAGCTTTGAAATGATAGTAACTATTGTAAGTTTGAATTACCTTATGTAGAACAGCAAGAACACTGAAATCCGTAGTAACAGTGAATAACACTGTAGTAACAGTGAATCATGCCAGTGGAAAAAGACCTTTTACAGTAGATTCAGCTGTACAAGTTCAACCAATAAATGACAAAGGCCATATATTTTTTTAAATCCAGAATATAAAGAGGGCAATATTAAGCATATTAATGAAACCTAGCTAAGAGACGCTGGATACAGCACATTAGTTCTGAATCAGTCACTGCTCCATGCTGCAGCTGGTTTTGGATCCTTTCCCACTGAAGGTCTGAGTAGATGTGATCCCACTTAATTTCCAAGTCTGACAAAATCACAACTTGGAAGTGGCCTGACTACTGGCAATTGTTAAGCACAGTAAATCCCTTCTCCTTCTGTAACCCCCTCAAATGTCCTGCATTCACAACTCTTTTATACCAGATGTTTTGTTGAAATTAACACATTCCTATCAAATGCATATCAAAAGGACTTTTCTCCCTACTGCAAGGGAGCTTTATTATATTGAGCATTCCATTTAACCTCCAAACTGTTTATTTGTTACATAGACACTTATTGTATAGTATTTATTGCAGGGGGAATGACAAGGGAAGCTGGGCTCAGCCTAGGGTGGGATCCATTGAGGAGTGAATATTCCCACAGTTAATGATAGCAGACAAAAGCCCTTAGAAGACACATCTCAAAAGGACTTTTAAAAATTTGCTAAATACAAAATGTCCCAATCCCTAACCCAAATCTTCTTTGTGAAAGAGATGAGGTACTGTTTTGTTTGCTGAACGCAAGTTTTATTTTTGTATCAACACAGCATCTCTAGGTGGTTTCATGCATTAGCAGAATCAAGTATCATTAACTAGATATTAATAAATGGCAGGATGTGAACCTATGACCTAGGATTGTTCACCTGAAACTTTGGTCCTCCCAAAGTTTTCAGCCGTCACAGAAAGATCATTTCTGAAAAGCCATCACCCACTCACTCAACCTTTGTAGGACCAGGAACTACAAACAAAACTTCACAGAAATGTCCATCTCTCTCTTGTAGGGACTTAAAAATAATATATGGACAGTAGTGCTACTGTGAATAAAATGTCCTTCATAAAACAATTCCAGTAAGCAGCCCTCATGGCACCTCTTCTTATAAAGTGATTGTAAGTTACAATTGCCTGCTAGAGGTAATATACAGGATGTTAAATAGCATCCCCATTTCTTTTCTCCAGGCTATTTCCGTTTCTCATCTCATTTGTACAATTAGTATATATAGATTATTCCATGGGAGCATATCTTAAATTTATATTTCAATTGTTTCATTTTTTATAGTGGCACAATTTAATAGCTGTGACTAGAATACCTAAATATTCCATAAGAATTGAGTGTTCCTATCCTATATTAAGTGAAAACTGATCCAGTTATAAAACGAGTTACAATTTCCTTGATTTAAAACTATAAATAGAAAATAAAATGCTGATACATCTCAAAATAAATCACCTTTACAAATTGATGTTTTTTTCCTATGACTTATACTTTCAGAGATGCTTTAATCTTCATTTCTCACTTCCTTTGCATAGGCTGTGGCTCCTAACACTTCCTTTATCTTACTCAGCTAGTAAACAAATACTTCAGTATGCTAGATGAAATGACTCTCTTATTCAAACATTTATTTTGCTCTATGCCTAATCCCTCATAGCTACTTAGGGGATGCAAAGATGTGAAAAATATAGTCCAGGTCCTCAAGGGACTACCAATCTAAGTAGGAAAGACAATCATGTAAGAAACTACACTGCAAGGCAAGATGAAGCAAGTGCTGTAACAGAGGTTCCAGTAATGTGTTATGAACATACAAGGGAAGAAACAGTAACTCTAGGAAGTCAGGAGACATCATTGGGTGAGTCCTTTGGGAAATAGAAGAAATTTACAGTATAAAAGTATAGAACCATGAGCATTTACTAGTATATTTGCTTTGAACATTTTTACTTTTCTGGAAGGTTTTCTTAGTCTTGAGCTAAAATGGGCTACGCTTTAGGCAAGAAACAGAATCACAACAATCAACTCTAACATTCTAACTTAGCAGAATTTCTGCTTTACCATGTCCCATTACTCTTTCCTCCTACCTCTCTGACTTACGACAAAAATGGCACTTACATACGCTGTGTAGCCTCACTGACATCCCAAAGTCTAAAAATGTTACCAATTTCTGGGCTACCATCTATAGCCCTTTGCTGGTTTCTCTTCGACTACATCATTAATTTGTCATTTTGCCATGTCAGGTATGTGGGACTTGAATATGTGAAATAAAAACTTCTTACTGTGGCAAAATCCTTTTAAAACCTATTAAGAAACATGTGACATGGGCTGGGCACAAATGCTCACTCCTGTAATCCCAGCACTTTGGAAGGCCAAGCCAGGTGGATAGCTTGAGTCCAGGAGTTCGAGACTACCTTGGGCAACATGGTGAAACCCCATCTCTACAAAAAATACAAAAATTGGCCAGGTGTGGTGGCTTGCACCTGTAATCCCAGCATGTTGGGAGGCCAAGGCGGGTGGATCACTTGAGCTCAGGAGTTCAACATAGTGAAACCCTGTCTCTATAAAAAATTCAAAAATTAGCCGGGTGTGCTTGTGCCTGTAATCCCACCTACTTGGGTGGCTGAGGTGGGAGAATCACTTGAGCCCTGAAGGCAGAGGTTGCAGTGAGCCCAGATGGCACCATCGCACTCCAGCCTGGGCGACAGGAGTGAAACCCTGTCTCTCCGCTCCCCCCCAAAAAAGAAACACGTGTGACATGGATAATGTCCCAACCAACCCTGCTATTAATTTATTAATTTTATTATTAACAGGCACTATATGAAATCAAGTTTGAAAAGTATTTTCACTGTCAAATTTAAAAATACCTATCCTGATAACAGATTTCCAATAATACTTGTTTCAGACAAAGAAAAGTTTTTAAATGGATCAGGAGCAAAACAGAAGGTACTGAATGATGCTTGTGACTCTAAAGTTTTCATTACTGTTTGCCACAAAATTTTAAAAGAATGCATCATAAAATACTTAAATACAATAGAAAGTACATTTTAAAAATCTTTGCCTTTCACATACTCAGATCCTCAAATCCCAGCTACAGTACAATCTGAAGCTGACAGTGGTGGCTCACACCTGAAATTGCAACACTTTTTGAGGCCGAGATGGGAAGATCACTTGAGCCTAGGAGTTTGAGACCAACCTGGGCAATATGGCAAAACAATGTCTCTACAAAAATCATGAAAATTTTGCTGGGTATAGTGGTGTGCACCTAGAGTACCAGATACTTGGGTGGCTGAGGTGAGAGAATTGCTTGAACCTGGGAGGTCGAGGCTGCAATGAGCTGTGATTGCCCCACTGCACTCCATCTTGGGTGACAGAGCAAGATCCTGTCTCAAAAAAAAAAAAAAAAAAAAAAAAAAAAAAAAAAAAAAAAAAAAAAGAAAAAGAAAACGATGACTTTATTTTTTTGAACTTTATTATTGTAAGAAATCTAAGTTCAGTAAGATGGACATAGTCCATGATTACATACTTTCAATCCTTCCTGATATCAGTCATGGATATATTTGTGCTCCATTTATATAACTGTTTTATGATAATATGTTCTATCAAAAACTGCCCCTAAGGAACTTCAAATTGCAAAAATGAAAGCTAAGGCAATATATTTGGTCTTAATTACTTAGAAACTTGGAATTTGTTTCCTTAATTATACTTTCTAAGGAACTGACTCACTTCTTAACTCCTCAATGATGTCTCCCTTTCAGCCAGTTGAATGAAGAGAAGAGCAGAGTCAGGACTTTTATTCACAGTTCTTTTATGATGAATCCTTCCCCTGAAGCTCTCTCGTAGGCAGTGGATTTCAGAGAGTTGTGTCTGGCTAGAATCTAAGGGCTACACTAGTATTCCATGTAAATTTACTGATATTAAGTGTAAATGTTGTACAGAAATAAATCACTTCTTGGTCTTTTAGCTAAGATCAAATTTAGAAAGAAATCAAAGTTTGGGGAGTATGTATCCCTGAGAAGGTGATAAATTCTGATGGGACTATGGAAGTTCAGAATACCAAACTGAACTGGGAGGATAGCTGTGAAGAAAAAAGGCATATTGAGGGAGACAGTGCCTCAAGATTCTAAAAGGAAAGGGAACCCAAGAGAAGTTGAGACTGGAATTAATGGACTAGGAGTACAAGGGAGATTTAACTGAGTTAAGAAACTGAGTTCCCAAATGAAGAGAAAGGTTATTCAGTGATTGTTTTTTTCTGTAAGTGGACACCAGGGTATGAATACCTATTAAGTCAGTGAAACAAATGTCCATAAGAAGCTTTCACCAGGGAAGGGAGAGCGATATTATTGGAAGGGAACAGTATCGCACAGTGATTGGCAGCACAGGCTTTGGAGGTAGATAGAATCAGGTTATGTTATTAGCTGTCATTCAGCAAATTACCTAACCATCTAAGCCCTGGTTTTCCCTAACTGCAATATAAGTAAAATATTTTCAACTTCACATGGTTGTTAGAAATATTAGGTGAAGTAACTTACATAAAATTCTTAGGAGAGTTCCAGCACACACACACAAAATGGAAGTTACAAGTACGATCGAGACATATAACAAGTAGAGGCATGTTTAAAGAAAAGTGAAATCTAAGATAATAAACTTAAGGTTTTGCTTTGAGTTTCTCTCATACTGATATCCTGTTACTCTTGCAGTTTTGGTTGAAGTCGAATAGTTCTAAGGCTATTCTTTATTTTATGGATGTATGCCTAAACTTGACACAAGGCAGATACCTCAAGAGTAAATCTTTACATTACAAAATGATTATTACAGGGTTCCTTGAAATTATATGCTTTTTTGAAGAAAGAAAAAGAAAGGAAGAAAGGAAGGAAAGAAGGAGAAAGAAAGAAAAAAGAAAGAAAGAAAGAAAAGAAAGAGAGAAAGAAAAGAAAGAGAGAAAGAAAAGAAAGAGAGAAAGAAAAGAGAGAGAGAGAAAGAGGGAGAGAAAGAGGGAGAGAGAACGGAAGTCTTGCTCTATTGCCCAGGCTGAAATGCAGTGATGTAATCATAGCTCAGTGCAGCCTCAAACTCCTCACCTCAAGCCACCCTTCCACCTCAGGCTACCCTACCAAGTATCTGAGACTTCAGGCATGCACCTCTGTGCCAGGCTAATCTAAAATAAAAATTTCTTTTTTTTTTTTGAAAACTGTTTTCTAAAGTGACTATCATGTTTTGTATTTCCACCAGAAACATATCAGTTTTGCTCCAGTTGTCCCATATATTCACTAGCATGTTGTATTATCAGTTGTTTTATTTTAGCAATTCTAAAAGGTGTATAGTAGTGTCTTGATTTTATTTTGCACTTCCCTAATGAGCTATGATGCTGAGTATCTTTTCTTTTTTTTGTGATTATTTTAATTTAAATTAAATTAAACATTTGATTTCTCAGTTGCACTAATCACGTTTCAGAGGCTCAAAGGCCACATGTAGTTAGTGGCTATCTTATTGGATGGCACAGATTATCAAACATTTCCTTTATTGCAGAAACTTCTGCTAGACAATAGGATGCCTTAGCTAAAGTCATGAGTTCTTTCACATCAGAATTCATGGCTAATCTTCAGTAGGAATAGAGGAATTTTATAAGACTATAACATTTAGTCCTAAAGCATTCAAAGTCCAATTTTCTCATTCCATGTTACAGTTAAAAATTTCTCTAGTTTTGATTTAAAAATTACCTGACCAGGCCAGGCACAGTGGCTCAAGCCCATAATCCCAGTACTTTGGGAGGCCAAGGCGGGTGGATCACGAGGTCAAGAGATCGAGACCATCCTGGTCAACATGGTGAAACCCCGTCTCTACTAAAAGTACAAAAAATTAGCTGGGCATGGTGGCGTGTGCCTGTAATCCCAGCTACTCAGGAGGCTGAGGCAGGAGAATTGCCTAAACCCAGGAGGCGGAGGTTGCAGTAAGCCGAGATCG
>NW_016107504.1:3715852-3730076 GCF_001604975.1 Cebus imitator
CACAGAAGTTTCTTATTAGCCACCTTCTGAAGCCTGATTCTGTCAATTCATCACACTCATTCTCCATCAGGCCTTGTTCCCTTGCTGATGAGGAGTTGTGATCCCTTGTAGGAGGAGAGGTGTTCTGGTTTCGGGTGTTTTCATCCTTTTTGCACTGGTTTCTTCCAATCTTTGTGAATTTATCCACCTGTCATCTTTGTAGTTGCTAACTTTCAGATTGGGTCTCTGAGTGGACGTCCAGTTTGTTAATAATGAAGTTTTTTCTGTTTCTTAGTTTTCCTTCTAACAGTCTGGCCCCTCTGCTGTTGGTCTGCTGAGGTCCACTCCAGGCCCTGCTTGCGTGGGGATCACTCGCAGCTGCTGTAGAACAGTAAGGGTTGCTGCCAGTTTCTTCTTCTGCTATCTTTGTCCCAGAAGGATACCCGCCAAATGTCAGTCTGAGCTCTCCTTTATGCGGTGACTCTTTGGGTATATGTGGGTCAGGGAGCTCCTTGAGGAGACAGTCTATCCTTTATAGGAGCTCAAGTGCTGAGCTGTGGGCTCCGTTTTTCATTCAGAGCTGCTGTGTGACTTCCCGTGTGGCGACCCACTGCACCGGCTGAAACAGTGGCACTGAGATTCGTAGCGCTTTTTTGCCCAGGAATCTCCTGGCCTGGCTCGCTGTTTCAGTCCCCTTTTTAGTCAGCTGAATAGGTGACTCTGCCTTCCTGGAGCTCCATTCGCCAGCTAAAAGGGCACACAGTCTCATGTATTTTGTATTGAGAACTGCCGCGCCAGGGCACCGGCCAAGAGTCGCGCTGGCGACCCGTGGGGCTTCTCTGCCTGGGAATCTCCTGGTCTGTGGGCAACAAAAATCCATCTGGAAATGCAGCGTCCACTCACTCTCTGCGCTTTCACTGGGAGCTGCAATCCTGAGCTGCTCCTAATCGGCCATCTTGGATCTCTCTCGAAATTATATGCTTCTTAACTAAAATTAACAAACTCACATACTTTTACGGGTACTTTTTCACTTTTTAAACATCAAGTCACATATAATATGGGTACTTTTTATTCTGGAATTTGTATTGATAGACCAAGGCAATGTCAGGAGACCTGTGTTCTAACTCTAGTTCCAACTCAGTGTCACTATTGGGATCACTAAAATATCTAGCACCAGATAACTTCTGGAGTTGGCTGGACCCTAGAGCCCAGAGATTCCAGCTAGAATCTTGGAATCTCTGGGCTCTAGGGTCCAGCCAACTCCAGAAGTCTAAGGAAGACTGTGAGAGAAGCTGTGGCAGCATTAGCTTCAACGGTTTCAATAATAAGGGAAGAATTAAAATTTGTATGGGTGGGTGGATGGGAGTGTAAATCTGTGCATCTTACCACTCCTAAACTCCTAAAGACTCAGATATTACTCAGAGGGTTAAGTTTAACCACTGCTGGTTAATGCAGCTCTCTATCAAGAATAAAGTACTAACTGCAGGAAATCTTTGACTTCTGGCACTTCGTGGTGACTGGAGTTATGGCAGTAGAGTTTTGAGGTGTTTGAAAATGAAATGGGCTACTTACCTGGTAGTGACTTCCAAGTCTACAGAGATGTTCAGATAGAAACTAGATGCCCATTACTCGGGAAATTTTTAAAAGGGATTAAAGTATCTGGTAGGGATTAGACTAGATGACTTAATATAATCTCTTCTAGCTCTGTGGTTCCATGGCAAGAATCAATTCACATATTGCATCTTCAATCACTTATAATGAGATCAACCTCATGTCAATTTGCTTTCTAAAGTGTTCTGTATAAGGATCCTTGTCCTCTGGCTCAGTCTAACTCCAAGTGGCCTTAAACCACCCTTTGTACTATCAATCAGCATTGGCAACTCTTACTGGCTCAAGTATGCTGGCAGCAAGAAAAGGTAACAAATGTAAGCTAACATATGCAGACAGAAAGAAAAGAGAGTAGAATGGTTATCAGGATCAAGTAAAGTTGCTACAAAGCAATGAGACTGGTTTTTGTTAATTTGCTTTGATGTTGCTTGGTAAACTACTGTGGAGCACAATTTCAAAAGGGAGAGACAAACATAAAATTAATAATTATAATCAAGTGTTAAGTGTTATAATAGAGGTCTGAACTAAGTGCCGTGTGAACTCAGAGACTGACCAATTTTCCTGGGGAGTGTCAAGGAAATTTCACAGAGGAATTAATGAGCAAGCTGAGTCTTGAAGAATGAGTAGGAGTTGACTGGGTGGAAATGGGGAGAGGCAAAGAAAAAATGTTTGAAGCCAGAGAGACATGGAAGAATATACTTGGGAAGTGGTGAATAATTGTGCATGGCTGAAGCATGAGGTTAGGTCCTCAAGTGCTACACTTCTTAATAAAGATGGGTATTCCTCTCTGGTGATAAGGAATAACAGGCACTCTTTTAAGCAGGAGAGTGAGACAGATTTGTGTCAACAAAGATGATTCTTGTGATTTGTGTAGAAGGGCTTCAAAGGGAAGCAGGGAAACCAGTGAGCCAGAATAAGAACCCAGACAAAGACAGTGGCAGTGAGGCTGGAGAGGATGAGGTGGACTCAAGAGATATTTGTGGGGCAGAACCAACAGAAATATAGACTGATGGCATTTTGCTCAATGGTTAGTTACATATATGTGTGTATTTTTTAAAGAATTACATAAGCAGAAATGTGATGGTGACTATAAGGTCACTGATTTAGATTCTTGTTTCTTCTCATACTATGAAAATTCTTGCCTACCTACATATGTCCAAAAGAAAAAGAAAAATCGAAATTGCTATAAATATATTTAAAATTTCATATCTTGGCCATTCTTACTACTTAATTTCTTCCTGAAGTAGAAATATAAATATTTACTATGCATGTACTACAATATAAATATTTACTACATACCTAGTATATATAAGATACTTCATATACATATATATATATATATGTGTGTATATATATATATATATATATCCTAATCCTCACAACAAGCTTACCAGTTTAGAATTATACCTATTTTACAGATGAGAAAATCAAGACACAGTAGAAATTCAGTAGCTTCCCTTGGGTCACAAAGCTAAGAATTGAGGGATTCAAAACTAGAACCCAGATATGGCTACCTTTAAAGCCCATGCTCTTTCTACAACCTCATACTGCCTCTGTACTTAAAAAACAAGTATCAAACAAAAATATGTAAAATGAAAAAGCAGCCAGGCATGGTGGCTCACTCCTGTAATCCCAATACTTAGGGAAGCAGGGATGAGAGGATTGTTTGAGCCCAGGAGTTCATGACCAGCCTGGGTAACATAGTGAGACTCTGTTCCCCACGAAAAGAAAACAGAAAAAAATATCACTGTTATAAAAATGACTGCATCATTATAATAGTCTATTTTTTTGAGTATTTAAAAGTGTTCATGATAAAATGAGTTTTAAAAGGGAATTTTAATGTCAAACCACTCACACACAAAAAAATGCATTCAATATGCACTCAATGAAAACTGTAAGAAACCAGCCACAAAAAGACCAGATAATTTCGCATCTAGGTAAAGTAATAAGACAAAGGATTATACTTTATAATCCACTATTTCTAAATGCTGATAAAAATAAGACATATTTATTCGACTAATATTTCCTGAATGCCTACTATGAACCATGCACTGTTGTAGGCCTTGGGGAATATTACAGTAGTCCCTGCCCTCATGGAACTTATATTTGCATTAAGAGAGGCTCACAAATGTACAAGTAAATTTACAGTATGCCAGGTGGTGATAAGTGCTATGAAGAAAAATGAAGCAGGGTAAAGGGACAGGGAGAGCCAGATATCAAATGCAGGCCTTGCTATTTTACATATGTATCACTGATAATGGCATCATTTGAATAGAGAACTGAAGGGAGTAAGGAAGCCAAGCTACATGTCTACCTAGTAGAAGACTGTTGCAAGTAAAGAAAATCCAGGCCGGGCGCGGTGGCTCAAGCCTGTAATCCCAGCACTTTGGGAGGCCGAGGCGGGTGGATCACGAGGTCAAGAGATCGAGACCATCCTGGTCAACATGGTGAAACCCCGTCTCTACTAAAAGTACAAAAAATTAGCTGGGCATGGTGGCGCGTGCCTGTAGTCCCAGCTACTCAGGAGGCTGAGGCAGGAGAATTGCCTGAACCCAGGAGGCGGAGGTTGCGGTGAGCCGAGATTGCGCCATTGCGCTCCAGCCTGGGTAACAAGAGCAAAACTCCGTCTCAAAAAAAAAAAAAAAAAAAAAAAAAAAAAAAAGAAAAGAAAAGAAAAGAAAATCCAAGTGCAAAGGCCCTAGGGAGAGACCATGCTTGCTGTGTTCAAATAAAAACAAGGAAACCAGCCTGGCTAAGCCCAAGAGAATGAATGGAAGTGGGAAGAGGGGAGTGGGAGATGAGGAGGATGAGGAGAGAGGGGCAAGCTGAGCATGGTGGCAGCATTCATTGCAGAACATTAACTTTACTCTGAGTGAAATATATGTTTTTAAAATACTTTGGCTTTTACTCTAGGTGAGAAAGGTAGACACAGGAAAGCTTCTTATCTCAGATATAAGGATTGACACTAACTGAGGAGAGTTCAGTCATGCCAATGGGTGTGTTTGTGCCATTTCGGCTAATGGGGTAGATGTGCTGCTCTGGGCAACTGATAAAGCCTATGAAGAGGAAGCTGCAACAGTATGAAAAAGTACATATTCTTACACAATAGCTACCACACCTTAGTGAGCTGATGTGTGAGGCACAGAAACATCTCAATACACAATAGAAGACAACTTTAAAATGTAGACTTTCTTTTTTTAAAATGTACTTTTAAAAAGAACAATTACATTTTATAACATGTATTTACATATCCATGAATTTAACATAGCCATCCTTTTACCACTGAAATATTTAAGAGTTGCTTCAGCTGAAATCTAGTATTATCTGAGATGACTCTTATTCCTAGCCACTGTACTTTATTAGAGGCAGAAAGAAATCTCCCTTTTTGACCACACCATTTTCAGGCCTACTGAAGTCCAACCTGTGTTGTTAGTTCTACTGCGGCTCCAAAGGCCTTTTGTCTAATGTCACAATGACATTCTTCAGAGAGCTTGTGAAGAGAAATTAACATCTAAAAATACTCTTTTTTCTTTTAGATTCAAAGCAATTATTATTATAATTAACTATTCATGAGATAGCTAAGTTTTCAGTAATCTCCTTTTTTCCCTAAAACTTTATTTCAAAATTATTCACTTCACCATTAATAAGGTGTATGATTAATGCTCTGTGCCATTATTACCAGGCCTGCCCATTGCCGGCAACGGATTTTGAGATAACCCATTTCCTGGCACCCAAAAGTTAAATTACTCTTTTCAAAATGTACCGATCTCCCCAACACTTGCGTAAGTATTACCTCTACGATTTTGTCACCATTCTTTAAATCAGAACTAACGTTAATCTACATCAGTGCATGTTAAAATGATGTAATTTTAACAAATTCTTAAGAGTACAAATCAAAACACTACTAGTTAATATTAGACAAGAGTATCTTACAAACACTACATTGCATATTACCATGCAATCTGAAACATTACATTTTATATTTTTGCATGTTTAAGTAACTGAAGTTTCACAGAATTAACAGCAAATAAAGTTTAAAAAATTTAGTTCTGTACAATAGTTTCAACTATCTCTATTTTACAATCTATAAGGCTCGTGTCATAGTTCAGCACCAAAAAGATCTACAAAATTTCTCATCCAACCTGTGTGATGGTTTTTGTTTGGTGGTGGTGTTTTTTACAATGAAAGTTTGAGAAAATGCTACTCTCAGTTCTTGAAGTGGAATACTGCTAGTCAGACAGTAAAAACTTGGGTTGTATCTTATTTTCATTGAACAGATATCAAAATAGGAAAGAAAAAAGAACTGTGTTATACCATGAATTTAGGTTGTCAGTCTATATGTTGAATTTATAGCACTGAAGTATCAGAAGTAACCTAATAATGCTGGGCCCTTATCCTTCCCTTCCATTTAAAAATTTTGAAAAGGCAATCAGAAAAATGTTTGATTTATTCTTTAAAATAAGGTGAAAAGAAGGACTACAACAACAAACTTTCTCATCCACAGCTCCAAACATCTCAATGTTGTTAAGCATTATCTACGCTGAACTGATTCAAGAGCACACCTAGAGCTATATTCACAGCTCCTGAATGTACCATGTTTTCTATACCAGAAGTCTGCTCAATGGCAGTGTCTCTCTGTTCAGAGGTCATTACAATAACTTTTGTCACAGCTGGCCTGGACTTAAAGCTGCATTCCAGATTCCAGAGCCAGTGTTTTATTGTCTTAACTCTTTTCTTCCTCTTCAAGATTTGTCAGTTTTAGGGAAAGGGCACGGGTTTTTTTGCTACTTTCAAAGGATTTGTACATACCTCATTTTAAGATCACATTGTTTGGGGTATTCTTAGTGTAGCACATTTCATATGCTGCAATGATGCTAAAACTTGGGTTTGGTGCTGATTCACCCACATGCTCTGTCTGAGCCCCACTGTAATCAATGCCTGGGATCTAGGTTACAGTCTTTGATGTGGAACAAAACAAAAAGAACTGGTCCAAATAGGGATTGAACCCATGATCTCATTAGCAGTACAAGTCTAAACAGCAGTGTACATTTGTTTACTGTTCTTCATATGCAACCCAACTCCACTCATTTCAAAGGCTTAGGATGCTTCTCCAGACCTAGCTAGGAGGCAACTAAAGGTCATCTTAGAAGAATGGCTTGGGTTAAAAGCAGCCTGCAGAACTTGAAAGAGATTCTCTTTCCTGCCATCTTCAATGAAGTGGTTACAGTTGGAACCTTTTAAATCAACTTTGCAGAACATATAAAGTAGCCCTGAAGGTAGTTGGGTATAGCAACAAGAAGTTGAGTTCTGGGCAATACCTTTAATTAAAACTTCTGAAGAATGTATTTTATGATTTTTTTCTAACTTTCTCTTTTACTACTAGAAAGGATACAAAAATTAGTATTTCGATGTAGAAATAAAGAAAAAAACAGTGTTAAAAATGGAGACAATAACATGCTAATCTAATTTGAACAAGTCTATAGTTTCAGTATGTATACTTACAGGATAATTTTTTGAGCTGAAGTAAAGTTAATAAAAATGAGTTTTCTGAACATGAGATCAAGTATAAATCTGTACTTTATGAATCCAAATGTATTATTTTTACTTTTAGCTTTTAAATATACTGAGAAGAGCAGTGCACATTTGGTATTAACAATCATTAGAGTTTCATTCCCAAAAGAATGTATTCAATGCAGTCGTGTATTGCTTAATGGTGGGGATGCATTCTGAGAAATACATCATTAAATGATTTCATTATTGTGTGAACATATAGAGTATACTTACACAAACCTAGATGGTATAGTCTACTACACATCTAGGCTATATGATATAGCCTATTTCTCCTAGGCTGCAAAGCTGTACAGCATGTTACTATACTGCATACTACAGGCAACTGTAACACAATGGTAAGTGTGCATCTAAACATAGAAATGGTAGAGTAAAATTACAGTATTATAATCCTATGGGACCACTGTTGTATATTCAGTCCATTGTTGACCAAAATGTCATTATATGGTACACGACTATATTGTTTTCGATCTTTAGAAATTCCTAGCATCCATGATACAATTTTCCAATAGAAAATTTTTTAAATGTTACAATTTGTCCATGTCTATTTTCTTATATAGATACATTTTATTTCTTTGGTTAACAAGAAGTAGATCAGATAATACAGTTCTTTAGGACATGATTTTTATGTTGAAAGTTTGTTCTTTATTTAAAAATTGAGAGAGAATGTAAGAAAAACCAGAGTTGTTTCTAAGAAAAATATACTTCTGATGCAAGATAAAGGACTTATGATGCAATAAGTATTTAGTATTTAAAGATCAACAAATTGTTATCAATAATGAAAAGTGAGCTTTTTCCACGGACTGCTACTTTGGATAGCCATATTTAAGACAGTTTAAAGTTAGAGAAAGGCAAAGATCACAGAGAAGGGCTTCATTTATTTTGCCTTGCATGGGATTCTTTCAAAAAGTATTTCTCATGCTCATAAAATCGTAACTAAAATTTTAATATTTAATTGCTATACTAAAACCTCAACTTTCAATTATTTTAAAGTACTCAAATTCCTAACGTTGTCCCCTTAAAAGTGGTAAAAGCATACAATTTGCATGATACTCTAGACAGGAATAATCACCTTGAGTTATCCATCTTATTCTTCCAGAACACTAAGACACAAATCTGTCCTGTTCATTCAGGTCCTAATGGCTCAAAAACTTTAGATAATTATAAGTAAGCCGAATATTTATTATGTAAATATTCAGACAAAAGAAATACATTTTTAATGTCTGTAGTATCATTTTAGGCCACATCTAATGTAATAATTGCATACAATATTTGTGTTCTAATTTAGCTTTACCTGAAAAAATGAAGACTATCGCAGACAATGACTCTTAGGAAAGGAGACAGATACCAGTTTACTGTACTGAAACAAAACATGAATTCACTTTAACAGGACAAGAGAAAAGTGGAATCTAAACTATTTGCCAAGCCTCAGAGCTATCATCCAACTAGGTTCTAGCTAATGTTTGGTAAACTGTGTGTGTGTGTACATGTGCACACACTCTTTCAAGAGTCCTCTATTTCAAAGGCTTTTTCTTTTATGACAAGATCATTTTCCCGTTTAAAATATGTACTACAAATTTATTAAAATATAAGTACCCAACACCTTATATATGGTTACTTTGATAATAATGATTTATACACATCCTTGTAATTTTGACCTTTTTGGCCCATGTAGGATAAAAACAAGTCAGAAAGTGGTATATACTGTTTTGCTTTTATATAAAGTGAACTAGGGATGAACCAAATAAAATAATTTCCTTTAAATACATTTCAGCTTTTATAACAGATACAGAGTAGTAATCATCCAGTATCGCCTCCTCTGCTTCTTGAGAAAAACTGCTTTCTACCTAGGATTACAATTATTTGGATAACTTCTTATGTCTCCTAATATATCATAAACTCCTAAGGCAAAATTAAGACCAGATTTGCAGTATGAACTGTTTAAACATGATTAAAACGGGGAACAGCCTCAAAGGACCAGAGAAGTAAAGTTTATAGACAGATTAAGAACAGGGTAAATTTCTTGTAGTTCACTTTCTCCCTATCAAACTTAAGAACCAAGATCCCTGGCGCTGAAAGAGCCCATTTTCAGCTTCCCCCAACACCACCTTTTCACAGATGGCCTTTTCTGCCTCAGGCATTTTGCCTGTGGCTCTTAATCAAAGCAGTAGGGGGACTCCAACTGGCAACTCTGAGGATCTGAAAGATGTGATAAGGAATTAGAATCTGATGTACTCACTACACCTAATTTCTGTGGCAGTAGGTGCCATATGAATTCAGACAATTCTCTACAATTCAGGAGCCATTACCCATTCTGCAAATGGTTCCTGCTGTTTAGTTTCCACATTCTGCTGGGCATTTTGTGGCCACATCTCTGCACATTAGCACAACCTTGGGATAATGAAGTAGTACATTAATCTCATGGCTAACATGAGGATTCTAGATTTCTGCAGATATTTCACAATGCTTTCCTATGGATAATTTTGAGTAAAGAGCAAACAACAACCAAGGTTCTAAATCGTACCTCAAATTAAGTACCTATAAAATCTGACAAATCTTTCTCATTTTGTAATTAACACACTGAACCTATCAAATTAGGTATAAGTTTTAGGACTCGGGCCACCATCTCTTTTATAAAAAGGCAACAAATGTAGGTTGTAAATTAATTAATTTTGCATTGTTTGTGATACATCTAATTTATTTCTCCAAAATGCATACTTTGGCCAGGAGTCCTGTGCCACAAACACTTGCCAAGAATAATTTGGCCTTAACATCTCCAGAATGAGCTTCCATAACAACAATGTACAGTGAGAGATGTTTTGTATAGTTTTTCTTTTCGTAAGAAAAATCAATCTGGGAGATGCTGCCATAAAGACTAACATTAAATGAGAGGGAGGAGGAACTTCTTTAATCTAATTATTCACAATGAGCCTAGAGTGGTTACCCAAATAATCAAAAATAAAAATGATCATAAGATGGTCTACCATGACAAGGGAAAATGTTATGCTGCTTATAATGGTTTTAAACTCATGCTGCTTTAGAAAAATGCCAGATTACAACACCAAAATATAAAAGCAAATTCAATTTACAATGAATCTAGTCACCCAGAAGTACTCAATCTAGCTAGGACCTTTGAAAGTAATAAAGTAGGTTTGTTAGCTATTTTCAATATCTCAAAAAATCTGATGGAAAGTGAACATTTGTACCATGCAAACAATTAATCCCCCCCACAAACTCCTCTGACACACAACCCCACTAACCCACACAAAACAAAATAAAACTCCAAAACAAAACACGGCACATCACCTTTTATATGGTCACACTGTTCCCTAGAAAGGACTAAATTTTCATTAGTAATTTCTCAGAATTAAGTATGCAACAAAAGTGGCATAGTTCAGAATCAAGCTCTAGAACTACCAGCACCTGCATAATTATTTCATTGCCAAGAGGTCTAAGTACAACAAAGTAAAGGAGAAAAAAAGAAAGAAAGTTTTTTAAGTATGGTGACAAACCACATTCCTGTTTTGCTGAATAAGAATACATCTATTAATTACTTACGTGTTCTAGAAAAATTACTGCCAACTTGAATTTACATGACGAAACAGATCTGCATCTTGCTGGAAAATTTATTAGCCAAAATGTTAAAGAATCTTTTTTGACAGAGATGTTTATATTCATCTATATTAGTTGTAATTCTCCTCTCTATAAAAGTATGTATCCTAAGTACTAAAATTGGGGAAATAAATCTGCCTCTTCTTTCTAATATGTAAAAGCCATAAACACAATACTGGAAATAATCTCCTTCAGCTCAAAGAATATTTCTTCTTTGAAGTCTTGAGCAATGATAAATAGGGTAATTTGTGGACTTTATCACCAAATTCTAAGGATAGACTTTTATCAATAATTCTCAGCTGTCCATCCTGCTTCGTATTTTCTATAATCTTTATTGCTTTTATCCAGATCCTTCAAGGTCAGGGAAAGAATAGTCTATTTATAATAGTTTCATGTACTTCTCACAAAGTTTTCATTATCTACAGAGAAAATAAGTATTTTTACAATTGAGAAGAAATCTGCAGCCTATTCATAATATTTTATTTCAATTTAAAATCAAAATTTCAATTAGGACAACATAGAACTTGACTATGACAAGTACTTTACATTAAAAAGACTGTTTATATAAATACTCAATTCGGAATAGGCATTTCATTTGAAAAAATACCTGATCATATTTGAACATGCAACTTGACTATGACAAGTGCTTTAATTTTAAAAGTTTTAATAATTTTATTAAAATTAAAATTAAATTTTATTAGAATTAAAAGTTTATAATTTTATTTACAAATAAAAACCTAATTCAGGATAGGCATTTCATTTTTTAAAATACCTGGTCATATTTTTAAGAAAGATTTTAGATTTAAGGGACTACACACAAGCTAGATCATTGTCTTCTATAAACTGGTTAACTTTTAAAAGGAAAAAGGGTGCTCAAACGGATATTTTGTATCCATGTTCATTGCAGCATTATTCACAACAGCCAATAGGTAGAAGCCACCCACTCAAACGTCCACCAATGGTTGAAAGGATAAACAAAATGTATTGCATACATAAGACGGAATATTCAGCTTTAAAAAGAAAGTAAATTTACACATGCTACCACATGGATGAACCTTGAAGACACTGTGCTAAGTGAAATAAGCCAGTCACAAAATGACAACTATCATATGATTCCACTGATATGAGGTACCTAGAGTAGTCAAATTCACAGCAACACAAAGTAGAATGGTGTTTGCCAGGGCTTGGAGGAGGAAGAATGTGGAGTTAGTGTTTAATGGATAAGGAGTTTCAGTTGGGGAAGATGAAAAAAGTTCTGGAGATGGATGGTGGTGATGACGGTACAATAATGTGAATGTGCTTAAGGCCACAGAACTATACATTTAAACACGGTTAAAATGGTAAATCTTATGTTACATATATTTCTGCACAATAAAAAAAAGATGTAATTGAGGAACATTCTGAAAATTAAACAATAGTCTATCTAATCACAGATTAATCAGATATCCTAATTTTTAAAAAGATGCCTATACCTAGAATGTCTTTATTGTAACTGTTTATTTTTTGTTTTGTTTTCTCTCTCCTTTATGACCCTATCCCCTAAGTTCATTTAACTCTATTTATTCATTTTGTGAGTTACGGGTTTTAAGGTGGGATGACCAGATTCTAAGAATCACCAATTTTTATGTTCAAAAAAATTGTATTCTTCAAGTTTAGTCCATGTAGCCAAAGAATACAATTTCCTATCTACAGTAGTATTGTTTTGTAATAAGCTTTATCCTTTAATACAATATTAATTCAAGTCAATTTTCTTCTGTGTGGTCTATACAACTCTGAGTTATATACTCGCCATAATACTATCTATGGATTTTCTGGAATTTTAAATAGCTTTGCAAAATTTCAGTCTTAACACCTAACTAGAATTTTTGAAAGATTACTGATCTATGATTTATAAAATTTATAGTAACTTGCTTTCAAGTTCATTATTTTCATGACAAAGCTGCAAAACATAAATTATCAGAAAATTTTGTCTCATCTTAAATGTATTGGTTAGGGGATGGACTTTGTAGACACATGCTCTGGGTTTGAATCCTGGATCTATCATGTAACAGATGTGTGAGTGGACAAATTATTGAAAATACCTAATTCTCAGTTTCTTAACTCTGAAAATGTAGATATTAGTACTTAAGAGTTGTTACAAAGATTATGCACGTAAAGCTCCTCAACAACGTCTGATGTAGTAAATTCTTAATAAATGGTAGTTGTTAACAAAAATAATCATAATAACATAACATATAAGAATGATAAGCACACTACTGGACAGAAAAATATTATATTCCAACTTTTAAAAAATGACTCCTTACAATTTTTGATGCTAAAGTGAATCCAGGAAAAAAGATTGTTATTTTATAAGACTCATTTTCTTTTGTTCATCTTTTCCAAATAGTGTGATTGTTAATATCCTGTTAAACAAAAGAAATTAACCCAAACAAAAATGAGAAGTAAAACCAGGTATGTGCATTTGTGTAAGTAAATACACACACACACACACACACATATACAACCCTCTTTAATGTGCTATATACAATTTGAGGAAATTGCATAGTAACATGAGAAAAAAGTTGAAAAGTAAACAGAAGGAGCTATAGATTGCAATGAGGGTAAAAAGGTATACAAATGTAGGCAAATTTCCAAGTTCAACTATTTGAACAATTCATTCAGAATCACACTATTATCAGAAAATTACACTGTAATTCTTTTGGTTATTACCCTAGGATATAAATGGATAAGAACAGAAAAGTTGGATGTTTTCACCCCTTGCCAACATAGGCAAAAGAATATTTTTCTTTAAATAAAACCCAATTGCTACCACAGTTACTACTATGCAAGATTTCTAAGGTATATAATGTTTGATAATGGGATTTCTGATACAATTTCACTAAAAAGCACAAAGGGTTTCTATACTACCAACTCTTACTACTCAAATATAAAGTAATATTCTGTTTTGAAAACAGACTTGTGTTTCCAAAAACATGTTCCTTTGAACACTCAGACTTTGGGGTGAGAGGATAATAGGGTCCTATAGTCAAAGAAGCCTGGAATCTGCTACATTCTATTTCTCTCTTTTAGATATACGTAACACTATTCACATAAAAGGTTATGAGAAGTCCTACAGTGAGCAGAGCTGTTGACATTTTTTAACCAGTGTTTCCAAAACTTATTTGGTCACATAATTATTTTCTTCAGGTAGTGCAAAGGAACCAGTGTTCCTCATAACAACTTATTTTGGGAAATGTACAATAAATTGCCATTGATTAGTATTAAATGTGCAATTTAATATGTACCTGTCCTAAAAAGGTAAACACTGGCAGAATTTGCTGAAGTCCCAAAAATGAGCCTGTTTTTTTGTTTTTTTTTTTTTTTTTCTGAAGGACTTCCTTTAACATTTCTTTGCAGTGCTAGTGTTGAATTTTTTTAGCCTTTGTATGTGCCCAAAAAAAGCCTTTTTTTTTTTTTC
>NW_016107504.1:3730291-3733426 GCF_001604975.1 Cebus imitator
GACTAGTACTTATATTATCTTTAACAATTTGTATTTATTTCCAGAATATGTGTTTCAACCCTTACAGCCTGTATGTTATTTAATCAAGCCCAAACACCCAGTTTCTGATACCTGTGGAAAGCTGAAAAATGAATATGATCTTCCAAGCCTTTGCTTTTCTTTCTGGGCTTCACTGTAAGTGGAGAAAACCTTGCAGCTGTGAGCTACAGCATACCTTCAAATATGGGAAAAATATGGGAATACTAAACTCAGTTACAATATTTTATTCACTGGTGCTATGAGCCTGCATTTATGCAGTTCTACAGTAAAATAATGAATGTTCCACATTAATCCTGAAATAAAACAGTGATTATTACTTCATTCTCCTAACAACTCTATTAAATGTATAGAACAAAATACTGTAACTACTATTTTACATATGGAGGTTAAGCAACTTGCCCCAAGTACCAATAGTCAGCAGGGAGCAATTTCTTGTTGGACAGACACTGTGCATATTACAACTATAGAAACTGTATCAGATAATCACCCTAAAATGTGAACAAAAACAGGAAATTCCTTTGCTAATAGCTTATTATTTAAGGAATTTTCTTCTTTGAAAAAATTTTAGATCACAATTTGCTTGAAATCTAAACTTGAACCAAAAAAATCATATCGTGTGCTAGATAGCTTTTTGTGAATTCAGAAATTAAGAACAAAGTTTTAAACAACTGTAATGAGGAATTACTTTGTCCTTGTGTTAGATAAAAGAAAATAAGCAAGCTACAATTAATTCTAGGTGATGTATGAATGTGAATGATTATATTGCTAGGCTGTGGAATCACTTTCTTCCTAGGCTCTCCTTTCAAATTCAGAAGTACTTAAAAATGTAACAAAATGTGTAAGATGAAAGAGACAACAGCTATTTTAAAAAAACATAACAGGGAAGAAATAATGACTCATTATAGAAATCACATATTTTGGTAACCCATGGACATTTAGTCATTGGTTTTCAAGTTATACAAAGTAAGCTGGCCATTAGAAGAAAAAAAAAACACTTCAAAACATCGATTTCAGAATACATTAATCACAGTATTTTATATTATGATAATATATATCAGTAACATTTTACCAAAGAGGAAGTAAATGGGCAAAGATAAGGAAAAAGCTGACATGAAAGGAATCAAGAACATTGACAACTCAGTAAAGGAAAAGGTGTTAAAGTATCAGATTCAAGTTTCATTAAGTTTTTGGTTTTTTTAAATGTAAAAGCAGAGGTAACAAAAATTGGTTTTCACCTGGTAAGTGTGTACTCCCTGAGTCCTGAATGCAAATTCATGGCAGAAAAAGTACCTATGCATCCACGTAATCTTTTGTCTCGACCAATCTTCCATGTTACAAACAGTGGGCTGTAATGGAAGATAAAAATAGGGTAAATCAATCAATTCAATTCAAGCAAGTATTTATTGAGTGTTGACTGTCTGCTAGGTTAGGTGCCTGAGATATAAAGACCAAAAGACAGGCCTTCAAGGGGTTCAGAGGCTACCCCAATAGGACTACATTTAGCAAAAATTATATTATACTACAGTATATTGAGTGTATCCTATATGTTAGGCATCTCAATAAGTGTTTTAAACAAACTAATTATGTTAATCTTCATCAACAACTCTAGGAGGCTGATACTAACATTCTATTTACAGATGAGGGAGACTCACAGTTGATACATAATGAAGTAGGCACTCAAACATGGGCAATCTTAACTATAGAGCCTTAACCATCATGGCTAACTGAGCAATTCCAAATTCAAACCTCAAGTTACTGACTTATTTATAAGTCTAATTTGGAAAATCAGGGGGAAAAAACAATGATTTTCATAAATACTTCCTGAAAATATCGGGGCTATGTACTGTGAAAGGTGCTACAAGGATGCCTAAAACATAGTCAATGCTCTTTAGGGGCCAGTAAAAGAGGCAGGCATAATGAATACACAGCTAACTAATACAAGGAAAAAGGAAATAGGTACTATAAACCATGTCCAAATGCCATAATTTAAGCTACTGAGATAGAAGAAAACTTCATCAAGCTTGACATTCTTTAGCTTGACCTAGAAAAATCAGTAGGGTTCAGAGAGATGAAGGGCAACAGCAGACATTAAAAAAATAATACCGTGAAGCCAGAAAAATTATTTTAATTTTTATATAAAAGTATTACCTACAAATACAATCTCTCAAGCATCAAAGAACGAAGTGTCAATTATAATAAAATATCATCAAGAATAATGTGAATTTAGATGAAGTTTAATATAGTAGATGTTTGGATTCTGCTGCAAACTACTGATAGCTTTAAGTAATGGTTAAGTCTAAATACAATTATGTTCTAATTAGAGTAACTTTGTATGCCAGTTTTTATGAAATAATTTACCCATTTTAGGACATTTTGTAAAAAGATAAGTATCTTACAATTGGGGATGGTCTATGGTAATATGAGTATTCACAGTAATTCTGGAATTATACATTTCTGTTTTCTAAAAATTTAAATTTTAAAGGGATATACCATATGTCATTTTTCCTCTAATACACTGGTGAGTTTAAGAATATTCTTTCTTTAAAATGCTCTTTAGTGAGTCATCAGCAGATGGATGAAAAGATATCCCATTCAAGTACTTCAATCACCCACCTAAAACATTTAAATTATGCTGAGCTCTGAAAACCACAATGGCAGATAGATTCCCAAATAAATAATATATACAAATCAGGGTGAAGTACTAAGAGTTACCATCTTCCAAGATCCAAATGTCCAGTGGCATTCAAAAAGACGACTAAAGTATTAGGTCAAGTTACTGTCAACATTAGCATTCAATTGAAAGATGACCTACACTAACGATACTAAAATATCAAACAAAAGGTAAACGCCAGGTTTTCTGCTTACTATATCATATGTACTAAACCTCTTATAATTTGGTTCCAATGCTCCATTTGGAAATTTTTCTCTAACTGTTCTTGATCAGGAAGACAAGAATTAGATGGAATTACTTTCTCACCAATTCTTTCATTACTCATATAAATATCAGTATCTTAAAATTAAAACCTTATCTTTAAGGATGAAATTCACCTCTTCATTTTTCAGTTTCCAATATGGTATAATCAACATCAGCAACAA
>NW_016107504.1:3733690-3803466 GCF_001604975.1 Cebus imitator
AAAAAAAAAAAACAAACAAACAAAAAAAAAACTTTATTTTTTGATTATAAAAGTAGCATATGATCATAAATTAAGAAATCAGAAATATAGAAATATATCAATCCTCTCCCGTAACAATGGCTCTACAATCTATGTAAGACAGGTCTTTTGGCAGCTTCAGAATGAAGTGAGTCTCACTGTAATATAGATAATAGCATGTTTTTAAAATACATGATAGTTTCTCAGTAACACAGAACTACATTGTATATTCTATTCCTCAATGACTTCCATGAGAAACCTAAAAATGTGAGTGAATTCATTTCCTATCAAAAACACTAGAAATGAAAGTCATTTAAAAGTATTTTACCTTCTACTTTCTTATTTATCCCAGGAAATACATACATACACCATTCTTACTATAATATAACCCTATCTGCTCAAGTAAACATTCAAAACTTAAAGTATAAATAGAAAAACAACACAAACTAAACACTATACTATGAAGTATGTTGCAGGGCACTCAAACATATGATGGGAGAAATTATTTTTTAATACTTTCTTATAATGCCATGCTATCACTGATGAGGGAATCATTAATTCAGAGCTTAGGGTACTGGAGGACAAGCTGCATTTTGCAAGGCAGCCTGAGGAGCAAAGATGCTCCAAAACAAGCAAGGGCACGGACATGTAAAAGTACACAGCACATTCAGGAAACAGGAAGTAGTCTGATAGTCTTGATAACTTGCTATGGGCTCTTTCAGATTTAACACTTCTTTGAATTTGAAGCACTGTGGAATATGTCTTCTCAAGAGCCCTCTTAAGACGTATAGCAGATACAGAATAATCTATACTCTCCCTATCCTTACCTGCCCCAGGCAACATCCACTTTGGGAGTTGGGATTGCAGGGAAGTATCTGTGTCAAAGATGGGAGGGAGTGCTACTCGACAACCTCACTGTGTTTAGGACAGATGCCTGAAGATGGAAGAAATCAGACTTTTAGTAGACAGAATAAAACGATTCATTAAAAATCTGGGACTCTAATTTCTTATTTACAAATGCTCTAATATCTTTTATAAAGTACATGTGTATGGAATTAGAAACAACTAAAATACCTAAAAGCAACATTTAATGGAGGAAAAAACTCGAGAAGTTAAGCACTTTAAAGTAGACAAACATAATAAACATCACTGAGCACAAGAGATTGCATCTTGTGTGTGATAACCACTTTGTACAGGGCAATGACTATGAGAACATTCAATATATATTATATAAAAATAGGAACACATTTTTTTTTTCATGTAACACAGAGCGAAGGAATAGGCAATTTCATTCATAAATGTGCTATGAAAACATGTATGAATTCCCAAAAAGACCTAAGACATCAGCATAATCGGAGGCAGATCAAAGTAGAAAAAGGGTTTTGGGCTGGTTGAGAGGAACTGCTCAATGAGAAGAAAATACAGAAAACAGTTCATAGTAAGACAAAGATTGACTATTTTGGGAAAATGCTTTTGCCATATGGTTTGAGGCCACCTACATACACTGAAAAAATACTACAAACTAGAAGAGGGCTCAAAATGAGATGAAAAATTAACGGAAATGTTTATCTGAAGGTAACCAGACAAAGCTTTTTAAGTAATTGTCCTACTTTCAAACAGTTTGTACCACTAAGTTCTGAGAAACCTTTGGAGAAAAGCACTCCATTTTTTCATGTCTGTAGAAAGAAACAGGAAGTAACCATTTATTCTAGGTGAATCCTCCCTGCCAACTAACAGCCAATACTATCAGGTCAACAGTAGCTCTAAAGGAAATGTAGTTGCATAAAATCAGCAAAAGTATGAAAAACAATGTGAATCTGAACAGAACACTCCCCATCTATTGATGTGAGACAGAACAATTTAGAAATATGTTTGCAGGCGCAGAATACAATTAGGTGATACAATGAAAAAGGTGTTATTTACTTAATAATATTTTATCTTAAACCCTATCTCTCCTACCATATCTAGGCAAAATAGAGGTTACAAAAAAGTCTTAGTCTACTGCAAGCCTCCACTCTGCCAATTTGCTCTTCTTTAGAATAAGATTCTTTAGAATGAGATTTAAAGGATGCAACATTAACAAAATAACATCAATCTCTACCAATGCAATAATAATTAATAGAAGGGGATGCTCAGCAAGGTTATTTATATTGGAAGGGGGATATAGGAAAAGAGAAGCCCTGTAAGTTGTTCTGTTCTGCCATAGATAATGATTGTTTCTCAACTGTATTCAGGTTTCTCAGCAATCTAGCTCAAAATACAACTATATTCCTCATAACATCCAGCTAAAAATACAATAATTCCCCAGGATCTAGCAAGTTAGAGAAATACAGAAATGATGGTGTCTTCTTTCCACCACTAGGTAAAAATGTTTCACTTCCTATTTCAACAAAAAGAAGCTTTATATTTCATTTCTAAATCATATAAACTACAGATTCAATTCATAAAAACATACCTAATATGGTTAAATCATGTAATAGAGCTGCCATAATAAAATACTATAGACTAGGTGGCATAAACCACATAAATTTATTTCCTAACTGTTATGGAGGCTAGAAAACCCAAGATTAAGGTACTGGCAGAGTTCAGTTACTGATAAAGGCTCTCTTCCTTTACTAGGCTTTAAGGCTGCTATACGGCCACTTTGTACTCACATAGCCTTTCCTCTGAGTGTGTGCAGGGAGAGGGACAGCACGAGTTCTCCAAGTGCCTCTTAGAAGTACACTAATCCTATTGGATCAGGGCTCCATTTTCATGACTTCATTTAACCTTAATTAATTTCTCATAGGCCCTATCTAATACAGTCACATTAGGGGTTAGGGCTTGGGCATAGGAATGTAGATGTTGGCAGGGGTGGGGGTGGGGGTGGTAGTGGTGGTTACAATTCAGTCCATAACAAATCCCTAACCCAAACTTTAGTACATAGTTTAAAGTGTATATAACAATGTATCTAAGGTCATTCACTGAGAGTCTTTAAGAGATAATTCATTTGCTTTTCATTTTACAGGTGAAATACAAAAAGAGATCCAGGCAGACAGTGCAGTCACTAAACTGGTTATTGTTACAACCTGGGAAGTCCTCCAAAATTTCTTACTACTGGTTTAATATGGGTTTTTTTTCACCACTACAGGAAAAAAAAAAAAATGTGAGTAACAAACTCAGATGTCTTCTAAAAACCCAAAGAATAGGAAAATCCTATGAATACTACATAGCACCACACAGGTGAGCATAAGCACAAATCTCTTCCTCCCAGTAGGGAAGAGAGAAAGATTAGCTGAGAAGCTACCAGGACAAACTAGAAATGCCGCATCAGCCTAGAAACACTATCCCTGATTTATAAGTTTCTACATTATCACCATTAGACACTTAAACAGCAAGGTCTACCATTTTATGTTTGATGGCTTCCCAACACGCTTTCTGATCTCCCCCAGCCTTCTCACTTCATTTTTTCCTATTCTCTAGCTGAACTTCATCAAACCCAGGTCTTCTATTAAATACATATTTCCTCCAAGTCAAAATTTCCATTTATTATACCACTGGTTAACAACTCCTCAGCTAGGTATTGACCTGATTATCTGATTAAGTAATTCATATTATAGAGTGTATGAGACTCTTCCAGATAATTTGAAATTCAAATTGGGGGGAACAGAGAGAAATAGGAGGGGGCTAGTCTGAGGCAGGGGCAAGAAGGTACGATTCAGATGCATTTCTCATCCAACCATTTGCTGTAGATAAAGAAAATGCACTAAGTCACCACTGTATCCTTATACCACACTCCTCCCTCCAACCTTTGTATAATAAACAGCCTGTATGCCATAGGGCTTAGGAAAATAAGGTCACACTGCTTAGACAGATAGCATAAATTAGTATAGGAGACCACAAATATCTGAAAGTAGGGATCAGGAATGACCAATATTTAAGTACTTTTCTTTGCCTGGCGTTCAAAAAAATTATATCATAGCAGCATTATATTCTCTTTCTCCCATTTGTATAATTCTAATTTAACTGACAAATACCAGAGGAAAGGAGGCAGACTTAAGTCTAACAGATGATTGGGAAGGTAGAATTTTTTGCTGTTGTTAATCAAGGGTAATCACCACAGACATACAACCAGCCAAAGCACAAGCATACTTCAAGGGATTAGCTTGATTCTGCCAACTTTTGAACTGAAAGAACCATTTCTTCCTTTAGCAAGAGCAAATCAATAATTTTCACCAAACAACAGCAACAAAAGTAGTCCCACACTTGATATGCTGAGACAATCTTATAGTTTTTTAGAGTCCTAAATTAGATAAGAAAGACTACCTTAATTGGAAAAAATAGTATTTTTGCACGTGTTTTCTTAGTTTACACTGCAGTGGGTATTAAATTTAATATATAGTAACATTTTAAGGGAGAAATAGCTGTGGTTTTTTTTGCCCCTAATAATAGGAACACACCACAAATCTCTATTACCTGGAAATCCAACTTATTGATTTTAAATGACACTTTGCTATAGATTTCAAAAATAAAGTAATTTCTATTTGGAAGTCCTATTCTGAAGCCATTTGTTCAAAAGGCTTTAAGGTTTGAGACATAGCCTTTACTACTAAAAAAATTAATTATTTTAATATAAAACAAATCAGACAAGAAAAAGAGCTTCTATTGATGTCTTATGATTCCTAAGCTAAATGTTAAGCCAAACTAAGAAAAACCGAAGAACTAAGTCCAGCCATTTTAGAATGAATATTAATTGATACAGTCAACTCCTATTTTTTATGCCATTAAAAACCTGTATGGACCTTTGTTTTTGGTATTTCCATTTGACTGTGTTTGCAGGATGGTCAGGGAATTCATAACACTTAAAACAATGAAAACAGTTAAGGCTTTTTTGTTTTTATTTTCTTTTAGTTTCAGGGTTTACATGTGCTTGTTGTTACATGGGTATATTGCATACTGGTGGGGACCTGGTTCCTAGTGTACCCATAGCCCAAATACTGAACACTGAACTGGATAGGTAAGTTTTCAACTCTCACTCCCCTCACACCCTTCCCACTTTTGGAGTCTCCAGTGTCTATTATTATTTCCATCTTTATGTCCACATATACCCACTGTTTAGCTCCCATTTACAAGTGAGAAAACATGGTATTTGGCTGTTTCTTAGTTTACTTAGGATAATGTCCTCCAGCTCCAACCATGTTATTGCAAAGGACACGATTCCATTCTTTTTTTTTAATGGCTGCATTGTATTTCATGGTGCATGACATACCACATATTCTTTATCTAGTCAACTGTTGATGGACACTTACATTGGTTCCATGACTTTGCTATTGTGAATAGTGCTGTGATTAACACATGAGTACAGGTGTCTTTTTAATATAATGATTCCTTTTTCTTTTGGTATATAACCAGTAGTGGGACTGGTGGGTCAAACAGTAGTTCTATCTTTAGTTCTTAGAGAAATGGCCATCCTGTTTTCCATAAAAGTTGAACAAATTTACATTCCCTCCAACAATGTATAAGTGTTCCCTTTTCTACATATCCATACCAACATCTGTTGTTTTTGACTTTTTAACAGTGACCATTCTGACTGGTGTGAGATGATACCTCAATGTGGTTTTAATTTGCATTTCTCTGAGGATTCACAATATTGAATGTTTTTTCATGTGTTCGGTGGCTGCATGTATGTCTTCTTTTGAGAAATTTCTGTTCATGTCCTTTGCCCGGCCTTTAATGTGTTTTTTTTTTTTTTTCCTTTTGTTGTTTGACTTCCTTGTAGATACTGGATATTAGTCCTTTGTCAGAAGTGTAATTTGCAAATGTTTTCTCCTGTAGGTTCTGTGTTTACTGTGTTATTTCTTTTGCTGTGTAGATGCTTTTTAATTTGATTAAGTTTCACCTGTCTGTTTTTGTTGCATTTGCTTTTGGAGTTTTCATCATAAATTCTTCACTTAGGAAAATGTCCACAAGAGTTTTTCCTAAGTTTTCCTCTAGGATTGTTAGTTTCAGGTCTTACATTTCAGTCTTTAATCCATCTTAATTTTTGTATATGGTGGGAGATAGGGGTCCAGTTTTATTCTTCTGCACATAGCTAGCCAATTTTCCTAGCAACATTTATTCAATAGGGACTCCTTTCCCCATTATTTTTCACGACTTCGTTGAATCAGTTGGTTGTACATATGGGGTTTTATATCCAGCGTTCACTATTGTATTCCACTGATCTGTGTGTCTATTTTTCTACCAGTATCATGCAGTTTTAGTTTTAGTTACTATAGCCTTATAGTGTAATTTGAAGTCTGGTGGTGTGATGACTCTTGACTTGGTCTTTTTGCTTTAGGATTGCTTTGGCTATTCAGGGTCTTTCTTTGGTTCCATATGAAATTTAGGATTGTTTTTTCTAATTTCATGCCTGAAAAATGACATTGGTAGTTTGATAGTGATTGTGTGGAATCTGTAGATTGCTTTGGGCAGTATGGTCATTTTTTAAAATATTGATTCTTCTAATTCAGGAGCATGGGATGTTTTTCAATTTGTTTGTGTCATCTATGATTTTTCATCAGTATTTTGTAGTTCTCCTTGTAGAGATCTTCTGCCTCCTTGGTTAAATGTATTCTTAGATATTTTATTTTTTATGTGGCTATTTTAAATGGGATTGACTTCATTATTTGGCTCTCAGCTTGAACATTGTGTATAGAAATACTGATTTTTGTACATTGATTTCGTATCCTGAAACTTTACTGATGTCACAAAATCTAGGAGTCTTCAAGGAGTCATTTTTGTTTTCTAAGTATACAATCATGTCATTGATGAACAGAAATAATTTGACTTCCTCTTTTCCAGTTTGTATGCCATTTATTTTTTCTCTTGCCTGATTGTTCTCGCTGGTACTTTCAGTGCTATCTTGAATAGGAATGATGAGTGGACATCCTTGTCTTGTTCTTAAGGGGAATGGTTTTAAATTTTCCCCATTCAGTATAATGTTGGCTGTGGGTTTGTCATAGATGGCTTTTATTATTTTGAGGTCATGTATCTTCAATGCCTTATTTGCTGAGGGTTTTTATAATGAAGGGATGTTGTTATTTGTTTTGGATTTTGTACCTACATATTTCTACCACCAGCTAATGACCTATGTTATAGCATCTTGTCTTCCCCAGAACCCACTCAATTAGTAGAAATAGAGTAGAAACGAAGTAAATATACTGATTGATTTAAATATGAATATTAAAAGAGCTAGAAAACTATCCATCTTCTTCATTCCAGGTTTTTATGTTGTTTTCTACTCTAAAGAGATCTGATGCTAGCTTAATAAGTAAGACTTGCAATAAAACTGTGATGTGTTTGTTTTTCACATGTTTTCTGGATTTAGAAAGGTAACTGTTAATGAATTTAAGATCCTTGTATTGGATTACTCACTCCAATGAAAGAAAAGTGCTGGAAAGACAGCTTTATAGCAAGCCCTTCTCACTTTAGGGAGAAGAAGAAAGGCAAGATCAAGGGATAAAGTCATCAACAACTTGAGACAGTATTTTGTGTCATGGCTATGTGTGTTGCTTTTGCTTCTGCCTCCCCTTCCTTTACCTTTCAGAAAATAGTTCTGCCTCTGGAGAACCTCTACTATGCAATATCCAAGAGGTTGAGACATTTTTAGATGAAACTGATACCCTTGTCTCCAAAGTGCTCCTTTTTAAAAACCAACTTTATTAAAATATAGTTTATATATAATAAAAGCACCCATTTTAAGTGTAAAGTTTAATGAATTTTGGCAAATACATACATATACGTAACCTAAACTACAACCAAGGTATAAAACATTTCCATCACCCCAAAGAGTTTCCTTGCATCACTTTGCAATCAATGCCCTCCCCACAGTTCTGGATCCTGGGGCAAACACTAATCTGCTGTCACTATATAGTTCTGCATTTTGTAGAATTTCATATAAATGGAATCATCCAATATACAATCTTTTGCTTCAATCTTCACTTAGCATAATGCTTCAGATACTCATTTATGTTGTCTGATATTTTCTATTGAAGAGTAATATTCCATTAAATGGATATGTCAGTTTTTGTCCACTCAACTATTGATGGCTTTAGGGTTGCTTCCACTCTGGGCCTATTATAAATAAAGCCACTATGATACCTGTGTTCAAGGCCTTTTTTACAAAAACAGCTTTCTTGCGTATAATTGATATAAATAGAATTGAACATATTTAATTTGTACAATTTGATGAGTTTTGATATATGCAAACAATAGTGATATCATCACCACAATCGAGGTATTAGACACAGCTAATACCTCCCAAAACATGTGTCCCTCTCCTTACATCCCTTCTTATTTGTCCTATGGTAAGAACACGTAGTATGAGATTTACCCTCTTAACGAATTTTGACGTGCACAGTACTCTATTGTTAACTATAGGCACTATTTTGTATAGAAGCTCTTCAGAACTTATTCATCTAGCACAACTGCAACTTTATACCTGTTGAACAAATCCCCATCCTCCCTTCCCCAATCCACTGGTAACCACAAATGTATTATATACTTCTATTTGTTTAACTATTATGTATCTCATAAAAGTGGAATTATGCAGTATTTGTCCTTCTATGACTGGCTTATTTCACTTAGCATAATATTCTTTAGGTTGAGCCAGTTGTTGCAAATAACAACTACTACACAATTTCCTTGTTTTTAAAGGCTAATATTCTGTTGTATGTATATACCACATTTTCTTTATTCATTTGTCTATTAATGGATACTTGGGTTGTTCTCTATCTTGGCTACTGTGAATATTGTTGCCGTAAACATGGGATCCGAGATAATTTCTTCAAGATCCTGATTTCAATTCTTTTGGATACAAACCCAAAAGTGGGATTGCTTTTTGGTAGTTTTATTTTACATTTTTAGGAACTTCCATGCTGTTTTCCATAGCTGCTGCACCGTTTTACAGTTCCACCAGCAGTGTACAAGGGTTTCGATTTCTCTAGCCTCATAGATTGAGTTAGGAAGAATTCTATCCTACTCTATTTTCTATGAGTTTGGTTTATTTGTTCCTTAAATGTTTTATAGGCTTTACCATTGACTTCATTGGCGGCTAGAGTTTTAGTTATGGGATAGTTTTTAATTACAAATTTACTTTATTTAATAGATATAAGGCTATTCAGATTTACTAGCATTTCTGAGTCATTTTGTTAAATTGTGTCTTTCAAGAAATTTTTCCATTACATCTAAGTTGTAGAATTTATTGGCACAAAGTTATTCAGAATATTCCCATATCATCCTTTTAATGTCTGTAAAGCTGTATGTCTATTCTTTCATTGTGGCATTGGTAACTTGTGTTAATTTGTGTCTTGTCTCTTTTTAATCTTTATCAGTCTAGCTATTGGTTTATCAATTGTATTGATCTTTTTAAAGAGCAGGCTTTCATTTTTATTGGTTTTTCCCTATTTTTTGTTTTATATTTTCCTTATTTGAACTCTTCTATTATTTCTGTTACTTAATTGGAGTTTAACTTGCTCTTCTTTTTCTAGCTTCTTAAGGTAGAAGCATATTGATTTCACTCTCTCTTCTTTTAAAGCTATAAATTTCCCTCTCAGCACTGTGTTAGTTGCATGTCATAAACTTTAATATGTTATATTTTCATTATCATTCAGTTCAAAATATTTTTAATTGCCCTTATGACTTCTTCTTCGACTAATGACTTATTTAGGGGTGTAATTTTATATTATTTCCTAATGTTTGAGAATTTTACAGACACGTTTCTGTCCCTGATTTCTGACTTAATTCCATTTTAGTCAGATAACATACTGCATATCACTTTGGTTGTTCTAAATATATTGAAGGCTTGTTTTATGTCCCAGAATATGATCTATCTTAGTGAATATACCTTGTGAATTTGAAAAGAAAGTGTATTCTGGTAGTGTTAAGTCCAGTGTTTTATAAGTGTTGATTAGGTCCAGTTGGTTGGTAGTATTGGTCATGTTTTCTGTCTCCTCACTGATTTTTGTCTACGTGTTCTATCCATTTGTGAGTCAATAATGTTGAAATATCCAACTCTAATTGTAGCTTTGTTTACTTATCCTTTTATGTGTATCTGGTTTTTTTTTTCTTTCATGTATTTTTGAGGATCTGTTAGGTACATACACATTTAGTATTTTGTCTTCTTGAGTTAACCACTTTATCATTATGACGTGGCCCTCATTCCTGGTAACACTGCCTGTCCTGAAGTCCAATTCATCTCTTATTGGCATAGTAACTCTAGCTTTCTTATGAATATTTATATGATACATCTTTTTCTGTTTTTTTGCTTTTAATCTACCTGTGTCTTTATCCTTAAACTGGGTTTCTTATATACAGTATGTGGTTAGGTCTTGCATTTTTAATGCAGCCTTTTAACTGGAGTGATTAGACTGCTTACATTTAATATAACTGCTGAAAGAGCTGGGTTTAGGTCTACCATCTTTATATCTGATTTTTGTATTCTATATTTCCCATTTGTTCTCCACTTCTCTTTTTCTGTCTTTAAGATTAAATGAGTATACTTTAGTATTTTATTTTATCACCACTGTTAGCTGTTATTTATGCCCTTTTTAGTAATTTTTCTAGGTCATATCAGATGCATCTTTCTCTTATTGCAACCTACTTTCAAGTAATATTTTATCACTATAATGTAAGGACCTTAACAGTATACTTCCATTTCACCCCTCACATCCCTTGAGGTTACTGTTATACCTTTAACTCCTATATACCTTATAATCCTATAATAGGTTATTAATTTTCCTTTAAACAATAATCTAACTTTTAAAGAATTTTTTAAATGAGGAGGAAAATGTTTTTTATATTTACCCTTCACTTGCCACACTGATCTGGCACTCTTCATTACTTTGTAGAGATCCAAGTTTCCATCTGTTATCATTTTCCTTCAGCCTGGACAGTTGCCTTTAAATTTCTTGTAGTTCTGGTTTGCTAGTGATAATTCTTTTCATTTTGGTCTGAAAAAATATATTTCACCTTCATTTCTTTTTGTCTTAAGTTCTGAAGGATATTTTCACTGGAATCAAATTTGAGATTGGCAGTATATTTTTTTCAGCACTTTAAAGATGTCATTCCATTGTCTTCTGGAAGCTTCCACTGTATCTGAAGAGAAGCATATGGTTCTTATCTTTGTTCCTCTGTCTGTAATGTGTCCCTGTTTTTTCCTAGTGGCTTTTAAAATGCTCTACCACTAGTTTTCAACAATTTGATTATTATTGCTTTAGTGTGGTTTTTCTGTTTGGGATACATTGAGCTTCTTGGATTTATGGATTTACATTTTCATATTTGGAAAATTTCTGGCCATTATTTCTTCAACTATTTTTTTCAGCCTATTTCTCTCTCTCCTTTTCTTATGGGACTCCAATTGCAAGTATGTTAATCTGCTTGATATTGCCTCACAGTTCACTGAGGCTTTTTTCCTTCCATATTTTCTGTTGTTTCAGATAGGATAATTTCTATTTCTATGTATACAAATTCATTGATATTTTCTCTGCAGCATCTAATTTGCTATTTATTTCATCCAATGAATTTTTCACTTTTTACAGTATACTTTTCAGCTCCAGGAGTTCTATTTGGTTTTTATATCTTCCATTTTTTTACTCACTATATTCATGTTTTCCTTTGAACCCTTCAATACATTTAATAGCTGTTTTAAAGTCCTTGTGTGCTAATTCTATAACCATCATTTCTGGTTCTGTTTCTACCGATTGACTTCCTCCTGGTTATGGGTCACAATGTAGTGCCTCTTGAAATGTCTAGTAATTTTTTGTATGCCAGATATTATAATCGTCATATTGTTAGTGTTTGGAATTTGCTATCCTCCCTTCAAAGAGTGTTCACGTTTGTTTTTTTATGCAGTTAAATTATTTGTGGATAATTATTTAAAGTCCTTTAAAGTAGCCTTTACTACTAAAATATGACCCTTCTTGAGTCTCTCTGGAATGCCCTGGGCATATAACAAGGTCTCACAATCCTTGCTCTAGGAACTCATATGTTTCTCAGGTCTGTATGAGCTCTGGTAAGTTTTCAACTTATAGCTCCTGAGCAGTGGTTTTCTGCCCAGCCTCAAGTGTTGCCCTTGATACATGCACAGATTCATATTCAGCCAGAGATAAAGGGAACATCTAGGCAGATTTCTGGAGCTATGTCTCTGAGTAGCTTACCCTCTCCAGTACTCTGCTCCATAAATTTCTGCCACCTAGGCCTCCCTGAATTCCTCTCTCTGTCTCACCAATTCAGCAAGATTACAGGTTCTGCTTGGGTTCCCCCTCACAACGCTGTGGTCTAGAAACTGCCTGCTGACAAAAAGTCAGGGTGATGATAGAGCTCACTTCGTTTGTTCCCTTTCTCTTAATGACCACAGTCCTGTGCTGTCTGTTGCCTGATGTCTAAAAACAATTGTTTCATGTATTTTTCTAGTTTCCAGTTGTTTATGGGAGATGTGAGGTGGAAAGGAGCAAGTCTTGTACCAGTTACTCCTTTGTGGACAGAAGTAGAAGTCTCAAAGCCCTTTAACTCTAAGTCACATAAAGGTTCAAACTCTGTGGTAGGTTTCACATATAAAATGTGAGAAAACCTATCACAAATAAGAGAAGACTAGTGCCAGAAGAAAAATGGTTCAGGAAGTGAAAGGCAAAAGGGACAGATCTCTTCAGCTTTGACAGGTGGTGAACTCTTAAAGAAGAATATGAAATGACTCAACCAATTTCAGGGCAACACACTACTCAGAACCCAAAGGTTAGACATGTCACTCTTAAAAAATTTCATATACTGAGAACTCCAAAGTCCAAAGTAATGAAATTTTTAAAAAATCAAAGCAGTCAGGTAGAAACTGAACTTGACAAATATGTCAGTTACCAGTCACACTGATATTTCCTTCTTTAAGCCCATGCCAAAAATAGCTCACTCCTCTTATTCTCCCTCCGTGAGTTTAAAAAAAGTACAATCTAAACAACCTTATTTATAACTCTTAAAAAATCATGAGGAAGTCATTAATAATCATGCATTATGTCTAATGTATGTGTATTCTGTTACTGCTATTTTTAAAGAGCTATTTTTTCAGCTATGGTGATTTAAACAATCTTACAGCACAGCTATTTACCTCACTACTGTCGTAGAAAACACTGAATTTATCAGTCTTACCAGTACAAATCTTGCAATAACAATGCCATATCTATAGAAGGGCAGTCACCTAGGACAGGAACCTTACATTAAGAAAACCAGACATGAAAATTTCTTTTATGATGGAACAAAGAAAAAATAATGTGATGTGTACCATTAAATCATATCAAAAATTATTTTTAAAAAATTCCTCACTAACACATCAGGCAAAGGTTTGATACTTAAATATGTTCAGATAACAAATGAGCTAGCATGTAATCTGGGAGACACAAAATTAAGTAAGTTTCCACAAAAAATTAGGATAGCAGTAAGTGAGCCAATGTCAAGCCTTTGAGAAAGCTGAATTCATGAAAGACACTGGCTGAGAAACTGAGGTAATAAGGTAGTGAAATAAGGATAATTGCTTACCTATAAAGCAGACTTCTCTCTTTACACTTCTCTTTAGGCAATCCTATATAGCTGCCTACTTCAAAGCTTATAACTTTGTAAACAAATGAAACAGAAGCTAAACAAAGGGAACAAACTCCCCAGAAAGATAAGAAAGAACACAGTAGCCACCAACAAGCACCAGTACAACAACTTCCTATGTATATTTAAATACTTAGGTGTAAAAAGCCTCCAGCTGAACTGCTGGGTACATGACAGAAGACAAATTAGTCAAAGGTAGTGTATATGGTCTGGAAATGGCAGGTACCTGCTCAGCTTCATCACATCAATACAAGAAAGCAAAATTTGCCACCTAAGCTATTGAACATGCTCATCCCTAAAAGCTAATTTTTCCCTAGACTTCCACCAGTCCTCTCCTTTCACCAGCAAGAACAATACCCCAAACCACTGCTTCTTAGATGAATCCCACAGATAAATCTACATGTACGTGTATAAATGAATTTCATACTCAATCCAGAATTTCTACATAGCTGTAGAATGAAAGACCAAAGAATATAATTTCCTACAGGGACTACCTCTCACACTCCTTCTTGACATTAAATACTAACCAAATATCCAGCTAAAGAAGATATCTGGATTATCTATATGTGTCTCTGTTGAATATTACTAGATTGATTAAAAAAAAAAAAAACTTTTGTATTTGAAAAGAAGCTTTCAGTGACCAGTTTCATGCTTTCAAACTTGCCCAGATTCTTTCTTTATTCTGCCAATACAAACATACCACAGAAGCACCTCTGTTTCAAAGAAATGAATCTGAATAATGGAAAAACTATTCCAATTAGTTATTTAATAAACAGTTTATCAGTTAAATCTAAATTGTTTTCTATAGGAACACATTTGTGATTCTGTAGTCTAGGACAGTAAAACTGCCAAATGATTACTTTACTTAAAATAGTTTCATATTGGACTGCAGAATTATGTAATACATGTAAGTGTCTAGTCCAACACATGATTTAATAAAAGGTAGCTCTCTTTCCCCCCAAATCTGTCTGGGAATATCAGTTTGATTACAGAAAGCTGGATTATAAAGTTTAAAAAGAAACAAATTTAGTTTTGTTATTTTGGGAGTATACTGACACCTACCCATCCCCCTCCTTCTCTATTTAAGCAGTACTTAATAAATGAGGTAAATAATAAATGAGAGTAACTGGTTATGAATACACCAACTTTGTGTATGTAAATAAAAGTTCTTTTATACTTAGAATGAAGTTGATCTTCAGTCCATCCAGCCCACGTGAATGATCAATTCCAAATATGGAAAAAATATGACTGGAAAACAAACCAATAAGGTTTCTATTGCTGAAAATTTTTTGAAATAATTTCAAAGCATATAAGGAAAACTAATTTTATCTGAAAATAAGATAAAACCCTTTATTTTAAAATTAAAATTGTATAAAAGGCAGATATAAAAAGGCATTTTTCAAATTATCATGACAATATATATGTGTATCCACACACACACTACTAAAAATAGCCAATTTTTATTGAATATTTACTATACAGTATAACAGGCCTTTTAAAAATAAGTACTTAAATGTAATAACTCTTTGAAATCCTTATAACAACCCTATAAAGTAGATGCTATTTTTATCCCATATTTTAAAGATAGGGAAACTGAGAATTAGAGCCATTAACTTGTCAGTGGTCACATAGCTGCTTAGTGGTGGGGTCAAGATTTGGACCCAGGAATTGTGGCTCCAGAGCCAACTCTCTTTATCACATACTATGAATGTATGTGTACCACATATTATGAATGTGTGTGTTGTTTGATGTAAACCACTTGAAAAATGATATTCCAACATGGAACTGAATTATTGGCTTTAAAGAAGAATACCTAGGAATTAAAGTAAGCAGAAGTAAAATTGTTGATACTACGTGTCATAAAAATAAACATTAAAATGATAAAAACAAAAATTAGCTAGAAAAAACGCTCTAAAGCTGAAAATCTGGAAAAAATTATGTCATAATAATATAAATGGACTGGATATTCATAAAAGGCATCCTTACTGAAACAATCAAAATACTTACATAACATTTTTATTCACTATAAATTCAATACATGTTCATTATAAAAAAGTCCAGAAAATACAGAAAAGTAGGAAGGAGAAAATAAATATCATACACAATCTCATAACCCAAAGAAAATGAAAATTTACAATGTTTCCTGATACTCTTTCTATGGAAATATTTTCACATTTTTAAGATCATACTGTATGGTTTTGTTTTTCAACTGAATTGCATAAACATTGTCCTACATGGTTAATACTCTTCAAAAATATTTTAATGCCCCCATGATATATCATATAGGTAAACAATAATTTAGGTAACTATTTCCTTGATAAACTGTGAGGGACATTTTTATTTATTAAAGTTTATCCAGGTCTCAGATTTAGTTTCTAAGGATATTTAAGAAACTGAATTACCAGATCAAAGTGTATGAACATTTTTTATTGCTCTTGATGCATTTTACCAAATTGCTTTCCAGAAAGTACCACTAAAAAGATTAACTTAGTTGAGTTAAAATTTCAAGAATATTTATTTACAACCAGCATTTATGAATCATTTTAATTGGTGGCAGCTGCTTTAAATGTTCTCATTGTTAAACCAGTAAAACACCACAATGAAAACAGACTGTCTTAATTTAAGGTCAAACGGCAGTTATAGTTTAAAAATTAAACTCAAGTATATTTGCCTCATGGTAAGACTGGCTTCTTTCCAACTTGCAGACTCCCTGGTTCTTCAAAACTTTTAAAACACTTAAATCAAAAAGAACTTACTCTACAGTAGTACACGATAAAACTAGAAGCATTTGAGGAGGCTGCTTTTTTATGTTGTGTTTTGTTAAACATAGTATAGCTAAATACATATTTTAAAATACATCTGTTTTCAGTGTTCTTGATGTGACACTCTATAAGGCAAGACATTACATTTAAAGGATAAATGACAAATACAACTCTAATAGTATTTGCTGTGAGACTGTTTCTTCAAAGGTGCTTTATTCCTAACAGCCTTCCTCTACAATCTGTCTTTGTTTGGCCATGCCCTTACACTCCACTCGACCAGGGTTGCTCACAACCATACAAGAAAGCAAGATCTTAGTCTAAACAATGGAAAAGAAGGAAGAAACTGCACATGGATGTCAGAGACAATGTTCCTTTCCTGAGGCCATCTTCTCAATAACTGACTTTTTAGATGGTCTAGGAGGGGTCACTGACAGATACTACAATTTAGTAATCTCATGACTTGAGCAAAAACTTAAAAATGCTTTATTTTTCTTCACAGTACACATCAATACACATTTGTGTATTTCCTACTCATACAGCAGAAACTCCAAGAAAACAGAGGTTGTCTTTTGTATGGTCCTATTCCTATCCCGTGACACATAGTAAGGGCTAAATATGTTTGCTCAAAGAATAAATAAAATAGTTTAATACAAAAGAGCAAATGAGAATACATCACACTAGAGAGTTTTGTTATTAGTCCAGGCCCAAGAAATACTGTTTTTGGAATGTGTAGTATAGTCTAAGTATGGCACACAGAATTTACATCAAAGACATAAACAACTTTCTCTGACCTCTAGGTAGAGTTTAAAACTCCCACACTTAAGAACTATCTCTTAGGAAGATAAACATCTCAGAGATAAAATTAGGGGAAACCTAAGAAATATTTTGTCTTAGAGTTCTAGTAATTGGATAATCATGTACCAAAACCTCAGATTCAAAAAAAGAAATGTGGCATAGTAGGATAAAACTGCTGGAATAGGGCAGGGAGAGGAGGGGTGTCAGAAGACTTAGGCCAACGCCTCACCATCCATCAGTCAAAACACCATGAAGGAATCATCCATTCCCTTCATCCTCGGACATAGATATGCAAGATGGGGACTGCCTACTTGATGAACTTCTACAGGAATCCAAGGATACTATCCGTTTAAAAGTTCCTGGAAATTGCTAAGTATTATAATGCTGTCAATAAAGGTATAATTATTAATGCTATCATCATTTTAGGTCAGTGAGACCTCTACTAGGTAGACTCCCAATAATTGTTAATTTCCTTTCTTGGATACCTTGAAGTAAGGTTGCTCTGAGATTATCATTTGTAATAATAAATATAATTTAGCAGGTAGTTCTTAAAAGGATTCCATATCTGGGAAATGTAAGATTCTGATGCTGATGGAGTACACCATGAGAGACTATGCCTTGCTCAATCAAGTATTTCAGGACTTTAAGAACATCAAGGAGGGAAGCGAGCATTAACATTCAGTGAGAGCATATTATGAATAAAGTACTATTAGGTGCTTTCATATGCATTTTATTCTTCTCGGCAAGAGTGGCTTACTTGCCCAAGACACTGTTAGTATGGAGCAGACATGACACTACCAACCAGGGATATCTGACTCTAAAGCAACAGAAAAGGTTTATCGTCTCCAGCTATGAGTGAGCTGGCACAACATTTCCTTTTTTATTTCAGTCATTCTTATGGTTGATATATGCGTTAACAAAAAAATGTTGATCCACTGTATGCCATCAGGAACGAGGCTAGCAGGAAGAAAATTCTGAGTCCACAAGGAAAAGGAAATTCTTAATCTGGGTAAGGTAGTTAAATCTGGCCTCTATGTGCAGGTGGGTGTAAGAGACAGCCCATTAAGCATGCACTGTTCAAAACATTTCTCATGTAAACTAAAGATATCTTTGGCAACCAGAAAAGTCAATTTCTAATATTCCCCTTCTCTGGTTCAGGAATTTATGGAGAGATGACTAAGGAAGTCTATTACCAAAAAATATATATACCTAGGCCAAGTGAAATGTTCTGCCTGAAAATACCTAGAGAAATATCTGTTATCTTAATCTGTTTGGACTATTTACAATAAAATACCATCAAATGGGTAGCTCACAAATAATACATTTATTTCTCATAGTTCTGGAGGCCAGGAAGTCCAAGATTAAGGAGCTGGCAGATTCAACGTCTGCTGCATGCCCATTCCTCATAAACAGCAACGTCTTGCTGTGTCTCACATGGTAGGAAGGATGAATGAGCTCCCTTGGGCCTCTTTTATAAAAGGGCACCAATCTCATTCATGAGGTCTCTACCTTTGTGATCTAATAACCTCCCAAAGAATGCAGCCTCTTAATAGCATCATCTTGGGAATTAGAATTCAACATATGAATTTGGTGGGGGGGGGTCACAAATATTCATGCCATAGCACCTAGTAAGAGTCTCTTTTCCTCCATAGGAACACAATACCAGAGAAAATGTTTAATCAAAATAAAATGAAGCTGGGCACGGTGGCTCACGCCTGTAATACCAGCATTTTGGGAGGCCGAGGCAGATTACTGAAGTCAGGAGTTCGAGACTGGCCTGATCAACATGGTGAAACTCCATCTCTACTAAAAATACAAACATTAGCTGGGCATGGTGGCACAGGCTTGTAATCCCAGCTACTCAGAAGGCTGAGACAGGAAAATTGCTTGAACCCAAGAGGCTGTGGTTGCAGTGAGTTGAGGTCGCTGTACTGCACTCCAGCCTGGACAACAGTGGAAGACCCTTGTCTCAAAATAAATAAATAAATAAATAAATAAATAAATAAAAGTAAAAATGAAAAAACAAAATGAAACTAGATGGCAAAATGTCTCCGGAGGCAGGATGGATTCGACGCAAAAGCTAGTTAGGTCAGGGCAGGACAGAACCAGAGTGGGAAAAAAAAGAGTAAGGCATCAAACTTCAGAACTAAAAATCTGAAGACAAGAAATAATAATAGTACAGTAGAAAGTCTCTTTCAAATACCTAGAAGTTTTTCAGCTTTAGTCACCACAACTGGAAGGAGGGTTTGGTTTCGTGTTGCTCTGACACCACATGGCTTCTTAGACTGCAAGAATCTAGAAATCTTCCCTAGAGAAACCTAACATCAGGGTAGCTAAAAAGTTGTATGGATCCTACACTGCCACCCCTTTTTAGGCAAATTTGCAAGCTGGCAATTAAGACAGAATCTTAAGGCATCATTGATAGTTATAAGGTAAGGGCAGTGGCCATGAATGGCAGGTTCACAGGCACAATTCCTTAGCATATATTCTTCTCAAGCCATCATATACCAAAGAATTTGGCCTAGGTGAAGCCAGAAGACAAAATTAGCCCACTCTTCAAATTCCTCTGACTTCTGTATCTATACTGGATGGTGGGGGAAGGTTGGGGTGGAGAGGAAGTAAACAATCATAAAGGAACTATGCAATCAAGCTTGGCCAAGGCCACAAAGTAGCAAAGAATGAGTTACACATACGTCAGTCGGAAATTCATGGAGTTCTCCCAAGGTAGTCATCACCAGTGACGGCAACAGAAGTTAGAGCTAAGAAAAGTCAAGGACGAAAGCCATAATGAGCTCTTCATATCCTTTAGGGCTTAGACTATCACCTCCTCAAAGAGACCCATCTACCATCCTTTAGACAGGATTCTCAACCCATCTAAAGTAAAAGATAGCAACTCTGTTGTTCTCTATGGCAATCCCTGCTTACTTATCCCAATAAAATTAGTTTAGTCATCTGTCCCACTAGACTATAAGCTTTATGAAACAAAGACCCTGCCTAACCTTTTCATTATTATACCCACAGTGCTTAGCACAGTGCCTAGAACACCGTAAGTACTGAATAATGATTTGCTGAATAAAAAAATGATTAGTATGTAACAATGACTCTAAGTGTGATCCCTGGATCAGCAACATTGGCATCACTGGGAACTTACTAGAAATTAAGTTTTAAGCTTAATTTTACACACTTAATTCTCACACTTACTGAATCAGAAACCCGGAGTAACAAGCCCTTCAGCTGGTTTTCATGCATTCTCAAGTTTGAGGACCACTGGTATACAAGAATAATGTATAAAACTTCATCTACCAAGAGTACAGAAATATGTATTTCCTGAGTTCTGTTCTATTATGGGGTTGGAATCACTGGTCAGTTCATCCACAATTCTAAGTCTGGTATGTGCACAATTAGTGTCTTATTGGAATGTAGCAAGGATTTCCAAATGCAGGATCTTGAAAAACTCACTTAACCTCTCTATTTCCTTATCTGTGAAAAGGGAACACCATCAACCTCACAGGTGGTTAGGATTAAATGAGATTTTTTTAAAAAGGTACCCAAGTTCTCATACAAAGTAAACCATAAATGGTAGTGGTAGTACTGCTTCTTACTGAATGTGTTTCTGGAGGCCTCTGAAGATAAGTATCTCACAGAACAGTTTTCAATGAACCCCAAAGTACCCTGGGAAAAACAAAAGTGTCACATTTTTCAAAAGAGTATATCCTATTACCAAAATGCTAGGGTACAAGTAGCTTTGTGAGAGTGTAAGAATACACAGTTTGCTGGACTCCAGAGGCAAGAAGACACCAAAGAAAAGAGATAAATTAACTCATAAAGGGTTAAAGTAAGGGGAGGAAACAAGATGGGAGCAAATTCAGAGACTGCTGGCAGTCAGAATGGCAGGGTTGAAAGAGCAAGGCTATGCTGTGATGAACTGTTTTCAGTTGGTAAGAAGGAAGTCCTTATATGCCTAATGTCCATATTTTCCAAGCCCCAAACTTACATAAAGTCTTATTAAGATAAGTATACTTATGGACAGAATGGGACAAAATGAAATCAGGGCTGTCCTGGGAAATCCAGAATATATGGTTGTTATCTAGAAATGATCTATTTTTAAAAGAACCCAACCCCAGCATGGCTAAAGAACCAGACAGAGTTTCACATTACCCTTATACAGTCTGTAGTTATGACTCACCTGAATTATGAACACTGAATGGGCACAAGACCATTAAAAAAATTAGAGCATGGGCCAGGTGTAGTGGCTCACTCCTGTAATTCTAACACTTTGGGAGGCCCAAGCAGGTGGATCTCTTGAGTTCAGAAGTTTGAGACCACCCTGAGCAACATGACAAAAACCCGTCTTTACAAAAAAATTAACCAGGCATGGTCAAGCGTGCCTGTAGTCCTAGCTACTCGGGAGGTTGAGGTGGGAGGATCACCAGAGCCTGGGAGGTTGAGGCTGCAGTGAGGTGTGATTCTGCCACTGCTCTCCAGCCTGAGTGACAGAGTGAGACTCTGTCTCAAAAAAAAATTTAGAACATATATGAAAAGTTACTTAGCATCATCTTCTCTTTCCTCCCATTCCACCAGATCCTTCTGATTTCATAAACTCATTGGCCATCTGGAGACCTTAGTTTAGAAAAAATCATGAGGCTAATCCTTAGTATCCTACATTACTTACTACTGAATCTTGATACCAGTTCAAGGGTCCTTTTGGACTATCTGATTACCTTTGATAGCCAGGAGGGCCACAAGGTGCTTCAATACTAAATTATGCTCATAAGTTAATAGTTTCTTGAGATCCAATAGACAACTCAGTAGAATTTTCAACCACTGGTTAAAAGAGATAATGGTCTTACTGCCAATGATTCTGTCAACTGTGAGGCCTGCTACTATAATGCGAAAGATAGGTGGGTTTAAACAATTTGTCTTCTTGTGAAGGTGGTAGGTTTAAGAAAGATAAAAGAACTTCAGCTATGAGAACTCAAGAGTAGAGTGTCAAAAGAAGGGGTGAAGGATAAACTATTTCTTACTATTGTGTTACTTTTCCATATGGGAACATTTTTCTCAAATAGAACCAAAATGCAGAGACACACTCACTGGTGTAGTCACCTAATGTGACTGAGACTGACAAGGAGTTGTTGAATCAGAGGATCTTTTTACTTCAGGCAAGTGCCTCCAGACCCAGTTGAGAAAAAACTTTCAAATTGTTTTGGTTTCCTCTCCAATCCTGGAAAATACAAACTATCTTGTTGTAGTTGTAGGGAGGACATCTATTAGACCTCAGAGTTACAGTAATGAGGATGTCTTGTTCCGATTTCTATCCGGAGCAGTTCATACTTCCTTATGTACCCAGGGGCTCCCTGGTTTCCTGAATATCATAATCAGTGTGTATACTGATGCTCAGAATTCCTGACCTCAATCATTTCTTATACCTCAATCTTCTAAGTTACTAGTCTACATGACACTTTCTAGTACAGGGTAGAGTTGTGAATACTATACCCCTAAAGGACTTAGTCTGTTACCTGGAAGCAAGTCAAAACTAGGTATTCAAAACTTCAAGTTGTCTGTATTAAAAGAGACTAAAAAGAAAGCTAAGAAGTTTCCTTGTCCCATTCTTTCACAATACAGAGAATGGGTTAGACAGTGTACAAGGCCACCCCACAAGGATAAACAAGATGCGAAACTGCAGTTGAAGCGGTCAATTTAGTACAAAAAACCATTAGTAAGCACCTTCTCTACTATTTTTGCCATGCAAAGGACTATCCTTACTCTTCAGGAGCTTATACTCTAGTAACTGAAGGCGAGAAATACATGAATAGAATTTAATATTAAGCAGTAAATAAGAAAATAGCTATGAATGAGGAATTATAGGACACAGAGGAGAGACATTTACCTAATTTGGGAGTTCAGGGAAGCAAGAAAGAGGACCATGATTGGAGAAAGTACTTTAGCTCAGTGTCTGTGTCTTGGAGCCATCAAATAGCATAAATCAAAAATAGAGTAAAAGGAAGGCAGGCTGGAAATCTCTCAAAACAGCTGAAGTAGCACCATGGCTTCTGAAATTTTTTAGGTGGCAAACTTTGATGAGTGGAGAGTTCTCCCTTAGCAGAATGCCTAATCACCTACCCACCCTCATACACCTTTACAGAAGATTTGATTTGGTCGAAAAACAGGGAAGCGACGCAGTTATGTAAAACAGTCAGCAGGATGTACACCACATAATAGGTTCTCAGCAATTTCTCTTGATTTCTCCCTACAAGCTCTACCAGAATTTCAAGAGTCAGATTAGGCAGTCTTAGAAATTGACAGAATACTAGAGCTCTTCAAAGTATACCTGCAAGCAAAATCACAGACATTACTCTGCAGGGCTTCATCAATGTATGGCTGACAGAACTCTCCAAATTCATTAAAAATGGTACAGCCCTTCTCTGGATGAACAATGCTAGCCTAACATGAGCCTCTAGATCACCACTCACATTATTCAGTTAAATGCCAAACTATACCATTCTTTCCTGTACTATTATTTGTACTTATTCTTTCCTCACAAATCTAATTTCACAGCTAATTCTTATGTAGACTAGAGTCTACTCTGGACTAATATTTTCTTCAATAATGACTCTGATTTAAATGTGACTCATCCCTCAGTTATTCAACCATATAACTTCTACAGCATTCTCACATAGGTTAGAAAATCAAGTCAAAATGAATGAACAGATGCTTTAATTTTAAGCCACTCCACTCTTCCCTCTCAAGAATTCTCAAATAGACTTATTTCCCAATAGCTCTCTAAACAAAACTACTTACTCATCTCTGTTTATAATCCTCGCTGACTAGAATGTCTAGTTCTCTCCCCCTAAATCAAATTCTAAATACTTATGATTTGAAACATAATTGAAAACTGTCCATGAATCCTTCCCCCAACAAATAAGTCCATTAACTTCAAAATGATTAATATGTTTCCCTCATTCCCATGTTTTATCACAAATACCCAACTCCCCATTATGCACATGTGGCTATTTCTACCTCTTTTAGTTACCCACTTGTGGCCACTTAAGTGAAGGCACTGGAGCAAGGTAGAGAAGGCACATAAAGCCAGTTCACACAATGAGGGAAAAAGTCAAGAAAAGGAGGCAAGGATATTACGATTTTATACTATCTACACTAGGATCCCTCAAGAAGCAGAGATAATGAGAGATGATTCTACACAGACACATACAAAATTTAATTACATTAATGTATGTTAAAAACTGAAACATACCAGTCATAGAAATAGCCACCTGCTTAGTTAGAAAAGATAGTTTACTTACATATGTCCCAGTGGAAGAGCAAGTTGGTAAATTACTCTACTTATACTGGAAGTTTACAGGCCAAAATTAATATAAAACATGTATGTAGATAAACACACATACCTACTAATGTACCCAGCCTATTCATCTCTGTAAGAATGCTTGCCAAATCAAAAATGCACTATTCTATTCATTATATTCCTATTAGTCCACAGTAAACTGTCAAATACACAGATGGCACTCAAATGGTAGTTGACAATGCTCTTCACTGCAAATCTACAGCCAAATTTAGGAAAAAATTAATCGTTAATCATAAAAATGCTCAAGAAAGCATCCTGCATGTTACAGCATTCTTATAATTGTACTGGAAGATATACTGTAATTTACTTAGTATAAAACCATGATTCAGAGTTGCACACAATCTGATTTCAGCACTAAAGCTGAAAAATAAAACATACTGGAATCAATCCAACTTGTTTTATTTCCTGGGATACAGGTAGAAACCCATTATAGTTAACATGAGGAAAACAAGAACTTCTATATAACAATGTAATATCCCATAGTGAACCCACAGTACTTTGTTTATTGGGTTACAAATAACTATTCGTAGCAAATAATCAAGGAAAACAAATACTCCAATGCTTTCCCAGTAACAGTTATTCCCTATAATGAAAAAATATTTATGTGTTGCTAGCAAAGCAATTCTCACTTGATGATCCACTGTGAACATTAGATCTAAAGAGCATTTCTCCCCCTTTCCTCCCCAGTTTTATTCATCCCAACTTCCCCAATGCTTACCTCTTTACATCATATATATAAGCAAACATAACCACCCAATATTGATGTCAAGCTACATTTGCAACTACTATTATCTATTTTAACTTGTCACTTGTATAAGATTTACATGCCAATTAGGCTGTATGAATAGTCTGCTAATTTTATTTAGTTACATTGCTAATATAAAGTCTACATAATAGAATATCCATTTTTTAAAAAGTACATGTCTATTCTCACATATCTGTAGCAGTCCTGATATGTACCACATATGATTCCAATGATGTAAGTTTTAGTGAAATATTTAATATAATTAAAATTTTATAAAACATTTCTGGTGCTTAACAGTAATAAAAAGGCCAGTGTTAAAAATGGACAATTTCCCTTCTAAATCAATGGCATATAGAAGAGTTGATGAAATTTGGAATTTTTAGGCCACAAGATTTATGCAACTTCTCAGAATTCTACTTATTGAACATGAGTGTACAATACATATAAAGTACTTCCCTGCTTGCAATGTCACAAGGTCCACTAGCTTATTTTCTTCAATACTACAATGCTTAATGTTTTTGAAACTGCAGCAACACATTATTAGTTGGTTGACTTAACAACACACTCTTTTTCTCTCCTACAAGTGTGGAGTGTGTGGGTAGTTTAATTGAAAATGATTTTGGTTAAAAAATTTCATGATACCTCTTGAAGTACTGAGAGGCAGATTTAAAAATTCACTCCTCTTAACTTCCTCACCTTAAGAAAATGTTTAAACAAAAATTCACTTAGCATGCTTATAAAAACAATGTTCTATGTAGATTGATAATAGTGGAGTGGGGAAGAGAAGGGAAAGAAAATATAATGATGAAAAAAAAAGAAAATATAACGATGAAGACAGGAGGCCTCTGGCATCAAAGCAGCTTACTAACCAATGTGGGAGGTACACACACACATAAATAATAGAAAATATAGGCCAGCCATGGTGGCTCACGCCTGTAATCCCAGCACATGGGGAGGCTGAGGCGGGCAGATCACTTGAGGTCAGGAGTTCAAGACCAGCCTGGCCAACATGGTGAAACCTGTCTCTAGTAAAAATATTTTAAAAATTAGCCGGGCATGGTGGTGCGCGCCTCTAGTCCCAGCTACTTGGGAGGCTGAGACAAGATAATCGCTAGAACCAAGAAGGCGGAGGTTGCAGTAAGCCAAGATCACACCACTACACTCCAGCCTGGGTGACAGAGCAAGACTCTGTCTCAATAATAATGATGATGATAATAATAATAATAATAATAATAATATAAAATATACAAGACCTAAGGTACTAAAGAGAGGTGACGAAGGTTAAGACAGGAGGATGGGAGCACATGCTAAATCTGAAAGGGACAGCTTCAAAGTTTCACATTGGAACACTGATGTCATATTGCAGAATTTAAATGACACTCCATTATCCTGCGTATGTATTCCCACTTATGCACAAAGAGATATACATGCAGAGGTGCTAAACAGTTATCTAGGTTATATTCTACTTTCTCAAGCCATGTGCCTATGGGATTACAACCAGCCAGAGAGGACACTTTTTTCTAATTCACACAAAAGCAATGTAAATGCTAGCAGTGGCCCTGAATACACAGATTTTATTGTCTCCTATCTTTCCCTATATCAGCAATACTACAATTTTAATGCCCATCGATAAAGGACTGGCTAAATAAAATACCCATACAATGGAATATCTTGCAGGCATTAAGAAGAAACAGGTGCTGCAGTCTAGTTGATATTGTGACAATCAATATTTTAGTATTGATAATACACTATAGTTATATATCACCAGTGGGAAGTTGGGTGATGGGTACACAGGATTTTGCTGCGCTATTTTTGCAACTTCTTGTGAGCTTTTAATTATTTCAAAATAAATAGTTTTTTAAAAGAAAAGAACCAGGATTTGCAGGTGTGCTGATACAGAAGCATCTCCAAGGATATGCGGCAATAGCAGCTCTCATTTATTTCTGGTGGGAATGCAAAATGGTACAACCACTTTAGAAGACAGTTTGACAGTTTCTTACAAAACTAAACATACTTTTACCATACACTCCAGCAATCATGCTCCCTGGTATTTACCCAAAGGAGTTGAAACCTTATGTCCACACAAAACCCACAGAAAATGGTGTTTATAGCAGCTTTGCTTGTAATTGCTAAAACCCGGAAACAACTAACACGTCCTTCAGTAGGTGAATGAATAAACAAACTATAGTACATCTAGACAATGGAATATTATTCAGCACTAAAAAGAAATGAACTATCAAGCCATGGAAAGATGGAGAAGAAACTTAAATGCATGTTGCCAAGTGAAAGACGCCAATCTAAAAACACTACACACTGTATGATTCCAATGATGTGACACTCTGAAAAAGGCAAAATTGTGGAGACAGTAAGAAGATAAGTGGTAAGGAGAGAGAAATGAATAGGTAGAACACAGAGGATTTTCAGGACATTGAAAATTCTATGATATTATACTGGTAGGTACATATAACTACACATTTGTCTAAACCCTTAGAATGTACAATACCAAAAATGAACACTAACGTAAACTATGAAGTTTGTGTAATAATGATGTGTTAATGTAGGGACATCAGTTATAACAAATGTACCACACAGGTGTGGGATGTTTTTAATGGGGGAGGCTATATATATGTGGGAGCAAGGAGTATATGGTGTATCTCTGCACCTTCCTTTCACTTTTTTTTCTTTTTTTTGAGACGGAGTTTCACTCATGTTACTCAGGCTGGAGTGCAATGGCGCGATCTCGGCTCACCGCAACCTCCGCCTCCTGGGTTCAGGCAATTCTCCTGCCTCAGCCTCCTGAGTAGCTGGGATTACAGGCATGCGCCACCATGCCCAGCTAATTTTTTTGTATTTTTAGTAGAGATGGGGTTTCACCATGTTGACCAGGATGGTCTCGATCTCTTGACCTCATGATCCACCTGCCTCGGCCTCCCAAAGTGCTGGGATTACAGGCTTGAGCAACCGCGACCGGCCCTTCCTTTCACTTTCATTGTGAGCCAAAATTGCTCTAAAAAATAGTCTTTTAAAGCGTATCTCCAGGCCGGGCGCTGTGGCTCATGTCTGTAATCCCAGCACTTTGGGAGGCCGAGGTGAGTGGATCACTGGAGGTCAGGAGTTCGAGACCAGCCTGGCCAACCTGGTGAAATGCTATCTCTACTAAAAATACAAAAATTAGCTGAGTGTGGTGGTGTGCACCTGTAATCCTACCCACTCGGGAGGCTGAGGCAGGAGAATCACTGCACTGCAGCCTGGGCAACAGAATAAGACCCAGTCTCAAAAATAAATAAATAAACAAAATAAAATAAAATAAAATAAAATGTATTTCTAGAATTGTCTATTAACTGCAAAATATATGTAGAAAACTGCATATAGTATGCTACTCTTTATGCAAAACAAAAAGGTATGCATATATACATAAATTCTAACAGCATATGCATAGACTATATCTGTAAAGATACACAAGAAATTGGTGGCAGCAGCTGTTGCCTTTGTGAAGGGCAACTAGGTAGCTGGGAGACAGGAGTCAGAGGGAAATCTACATCTCATTGTCATCTTGTGTTCGGATTTCACACCAGATGAGTATACTACCTTTTTAAAAAAGTTCATTCCAGGAGCACAGTTTCCTGTCAGAAGATTTTAAAGTAACCCCACCATCTGGTATATACTCCTTCATCTAGTTTAGAAGGTCCAGGGATCATGGGATAGGATTTAGGGATAAGGTCTTCCAATGATATAGCATTCTGAGTTCTCCTGCTAGGCTGTGAGCTACTGAAGAGCAAAGGACCATAGTATTACCTGTACCTGTCACAAAGTCTGACACATTTAGGGAACCTGATTTTCTTGAATTTATCTGACGTGTTATCCTGGCCATTCCTTTTGACCTACTCTTATAAACCCAGACACAGAAGGATTCTTTACCATTCACTCTGCCCCTGTAATGATGTTTTAAAAATTAACTCATTAGCATAAGTCATTGTCATGTCAACAACTGTCTATCCCTAAATATCAATGCTGAAAAAGATGGAGGCTTATTCTAGTGAAGGCAGGATTTTTCATGGAAATATGATTTATACATTTCCTTTTTATCTTAATATCTCTATGTTTGTGAACCCAATGACTCATAAGACATCTTAGCTAAAATCTCCCATCTACAGTCATCATCCTGTAACTTCTAGAGGCTTTGTTTATACCTATATAAGGTACTTACTTACTTGTATTAGTTATCTGAATTATATAACTTAGCTCTCATACTAGAGTATAAACTTCTTAAGGGCAGGGGAGCCTTATCTATCACAGTATTCCCACAGTTACTTTTATCTAGGTCAATTATCTCTGAAGACAGTTCATTTAATTAAAATTTCATAATTTAAAAATTAAATAACTTTTAAAATATGATTTAAAACCAAACTAATTTGCTTAAAATAGTACAGTGGGTTTGTTTTGAGGGTAGTTTTCCAAGCATATTATAGAAAGAAACTATGCTATTATAACTAGACCAAGCCTCATCCCTTGTGGATGTTGCTCTGTCTTCATGGAGGTGAGATCAGCACTTTTTCTATCTATATATTAGCACTGTGTCCTTTCTCCCTTCCTCAATCATGTACACCTTGCATCTAAGCTAAAACATTTCTAAAAAATTGCTAACTCTTTTGAAACTTGGTAAACAAATGCTAAATAAGGAGACTAAGGTCCCTAGCAGGGAGAGGGGAGAAGATGGTAGTCCCTTCTGAGAGTACCAGTTCAATAGCTTCCTACACAAGGAATCTTGTTTTATCTGCTGGACATTGCTGACCCTGACAGCCAGCTCTAGAAACACTGCAGTACTGGCTTGGTGTTAATAGCAGATGGTTCAAGATGCATTAAAAACTGCTGAAAGCTTTTATTCGTTTGGTCTGCCACGGTAGTTCTTTCTCAAATAAACAGTACTCAAACCAAGCTAAAAGGAAAGCTGATTTTCTCCCCAGAGGAACAAATCAATACTATAATGTAAGTTATAATGGTATTTATGATACTGAACTTTGTTATTCTGTAATTCATTAGGTGAGACAGGTTATACTTAAACTCCATTATAAAAGGTAATTCTTTTTCGTATTACAACTCTTTACACTTGTCCTTAATGGAAAAACAGGCAATTACTTTTGCACCAACCTAATAGTAAGTCTTGATGAGGGCAGAAACCACATCTCTTCCATCTTTGAATCTCCCACACTGCCTTAGGTATAGTAAATTTAAAAAATACTTGAATTAATTTTTTCAAGGATGCATTGAATCTGCTCATTAACAGATAACTAAATTCTAAAATCCAGAAACCTCTATTTAAAAAAAGACTCAACAGTTTTATTGATGTGCCGTAATTATTTCAGAAAAAAAATTTTCAGTTTATTTAGAGACTCCACCTGAGCTAAAACAACTTTCTGGGCAATAGCTGTATACATTTAGTGATGGATAATTCACATCAGCCTGAAGATCTCTTGAAATTGTTCTGAAAGAAAGGCAGAGAAGCTCAGAGAGATTTTTTAACTGTCTTCAGTTTCTTGAGAAGTGTCATGGAATTATTAAAGATATTAACTTTAAAATAAAAAATAAATATCATTAAGCACCTTATAGGAGAGGGCAGGGACATGTAACTAAACCACACTTGAGTATTGCAACTCCCACAATATTAGAAATCATACTTGGAAGAAGCAGGCAAAGTTTAAATTCTCTTTGGTATAGTCTTCTCATTTCAAAAACTGGAGCAAGAATAAATTCATAACTCATGAAAATGTGCTGAGAATTAATTATAAATTTTCTCTGTATTTTAGTACAGTTTATCTAGAAAGGTACGAAATATTCTACTTAGGCAATATACTTATACATGTTTACAACATATGAAATTGCCAACTAAAGCTTAACTTTGGAAATAATCCATAACCTCACTTTCAGAATCTAATCTGCATACCAAAGCACTGAAATTTCTAAAGCTAACTACCAATCCTTTACTTTAGTTTGAGTCTCTTTCTTAATGGCTGCCTTAAGCATTATAATTAACATTTTAACCTAACACAATCTAGTTCAGATTAATACCAACCAGTGTCAATAATATACAAAATTTCTGTTCCCCTATAGCTCTGTTCCCTCCCTCTCCCTCTTTTGTGCTATTGCTGTCATTCAAATTTTATTTTTATATGAAATAAGCCAATTAGTTTTGTATTTTATGCAGCTGCTATCCTTTAAATCAGATAAAAGACTTATTAACAAACATACCTTTAAACTGTCTTTTATGTTTACCTATATAGTTACCTTTACAAGTACTCTTTATTTCTGTACATTCAAGTTAATAGTTTCCTTTAATTTCACCCTGAAGGATTACCTTTCATATTTCTTACAAAACAGGTCTGCAGCAACAAATTATCTGTTTCTGTTTATCTGGGAATGTCCTAATTATCTTGCATTTATAAAAAATAGTTTCGCTAGATATAGAATTCTTGGTTGACAGTCTTAATTTCTAGCATTTTGAATATTTCATCCAACTGCCCTTCCAACTCAGTTTCTGATGAGAAATTAGCTATTAGGCATATTGAGGTTCCCTTGTCCATGACGAGTCCCTTATCTCTTGTTGCTTTTAAGAATCTTTTTGGGCCAGAAGGCTCACACCTATAATCCCAGCACTTTGGGAGGTCGAGGCGGGCGAATCATGAGGTCAAGAGATACAGACCATGATGAAACCCCGTCTCTACTTTTAGTACAAAAATCAGCTGGGTGTGGTGGCATGCACCTGTGGTCCCAGCTAGTTGGGAGGCTGAGGCACAAGAATTGCTTGAACCTGGGAGGTGGAGGTTGCAGTGAGCCGAGATCATGCCACTGTACTCCAGCCTGACAGCTGGCGATAAAGCAAGACTGTCTCAAAAAAAAAAAAAAAAAAATCTTTTTTTCTCTCTCAACAATTTGACTATCACTGTGTCTGGGTGTGAATCCTTTTGAGTTTATCCTACTTTGAGTATATGGAGCTTCTTGGATGTTATATTTAATATTTTCATCAAATTTGGGACGTTTTCAGCTGTTATTCCTTCAAATGTTCTTTTACCCCCTTCAGAGACTCCATCATGTATATGTTGATATACTTCATGGTGCCCCACAAGTCTCTTAGGTTTTGCTACCCTTTTTTTTTCTTTTGTTCCACATATGATAACAAAAGTTAACCTATCTTCAAATTTCTTGATTCTTCCATCAGCTGAAATCTGTTGATGAATCCTTTTAATAATTTCTTTTCATTTCATCTATTGTAATTTCCAACTCCAGATTTTCTATTTGGTTTTTTATAACTTCTCTCTTTCTCTGTTGGTATTTGGTAAGAGCATTCTCATGTTTTCCTTTAATTCTTCAGCCATAGTTTCCGTCTGTCCTTTAAATAGGTTTACAATAACTGATTTAAAATTTTATCTAAGTAAGCACAACATCTAGGCTTCCTCAGTGACAGTTTTTATTGACTGCGTATGTCCCTGAATTAAGTACCAGTTTGCTGTTGGTTGTATTTTAATTTTTTTTTGTTAAAAACTAGACATTTTAAACAATATAAGGTAGAAAGTTTGGAAATCAGATCTCTTCACCCTCAAAGTTTGTTGTTACTGTTTGTTTAGTGACTTTCCTGGACTAGTTCTGTAAAGCCTATATTCCTTGTCATGTGTGTCCACTGAAGTATCTGTTTAACTACTTAGTGATGAGCTAATGACTGGCATATTTTCTAAAATGTTTTGAACCAAGAGATCTTTCATCCTTTGCCAAAGGGCCCTGTGTTGGGTATGCCTTCAATGCTCTTACAGTTTACAATTCTGCCTTAGCTTCACTTCTTGCTTCCACAGGGTCTAAAATTCAGCCAGCTCAGGCAGATATGGTATTAAACAATTGCTGCTGCTTGTTTTCAACAAATGTCCTGTGGATAGGACTTTTCCACTGAGTCAGATCAAATAAAGACAAGCCTCATGAATACGGCCTTCCCAAAGAGCTGCAAGACAGGTCAAATAGAGACAACTATCTGGGGATATTTGAGGAGCTTGCACCTCTCCAGGGGCTGCAAGTTTTCACAGCTACCATGGATGCAAGGTTACTAGTTTCTGGGGATATTGTGGATCTGATGAAACGTTGATTGGATTAGGGCAAGTTAAAGTACAACAAAGCTAACTTTTTTTTAACCCAAAATCAGCTGTTTTATTGAATAAATGCTCCTTGGGTTGTTGGAAGCTTTGGGCTATTTTTAGAAATCTGAAAAACTTGTTTTTGACAATTGTTGTCAGATATTGCTTTTATAGAGGAGAAGATTTTCTGAAGTCCTTACATTAGTATTCCAGAAATCCGCTCTTTACTTGAGTTTGAAAACCATTCTGGTATTGGTGTCTTCTTAAAAGGTTGTAACCATCAGCTCTTAAAATTGCCTAACAAAATATGTGGGATATCTGGTGATATGTGCAGATAAGCTGCTAGGTAAAGTCCATAAACATCTATAGAATTAGAAGAGAGAAAATATGATCAGCTTTGATTTATATTCTATTTTACCTTTGCTGACCACAGAGAAATAAATGTATTTTTGAGAACAGATGCAATTAAAAAAGCATTTATTGTTATAAACATTTGGCTGTATTTCAACTATTTTTAAAATATTGCTTTTTAAAAGATTCACATACTTTAATTTTAAATAAAAGAACATGAGAGACTATAAATGATTCTAGTCATGGTAAGACTGACTGCACCGCATCTAGTTCAATGCCCGGAGTCATAACTAAACAGAAGGAAGGTTACTAAGGTCTCAGTGTATTTCTTTGATGAAATGAGAAAATGGTCATTATAAGGTCTGAGTCTTATAAGGAACCAAACATTTTTAAAATGCATTTTACTAGAACATTTACTATTTTAGCTCATACAATTGATTATTCATTATAATGATGCCAAAACAAATTACAAGTTTGAGAAAGTTTGACAACAATGGTAGCATGAACCTAATACTAGATTAGGATATGTTAAACTACAAGTGGTTTCCCATTTACAAACTTCTGGAGTCCTGAATGAGTTTAGTTGCAGGTATGATATGAAAACAACCTTACACCTTTATGTGTGGCTGATGTAGGAGAGAGAGAGAAGAGTAAGGAAAAAAAAAAAAAAAGAACAGATACTTTCTAGATACCTGTCCTGTTTCTCTTAATGTAGCACCTACAATTGTATATGAGACTCTGGGTTTGGGAGTCATGCTGCAAGAGGAAAAATATTGAGTGTCAATCACAATGAATAAAATACTCTAAGAGTTATTACAAAGTCATTAAGACCTTTTCTTGGAAAATCAACTAAAATAAAGCAGATAATACAGAGGAAATCACTCATGAAAATCAACAACAGTAGTCTCAGTGATATTTATGCTATCAATTATGCAGAGTTTCAATGTTCTATACATATTTTAAAAGACACCATGAGCACACTATAAAGGCAAATAACATGATATGTTTTCATTACTATAAATCTTTAGACTCCATGGACCTAAAATCTGCAATTTCAGGAATTTATAAGCAACCATTAAGGTCCTTAATTAAATACTTTTCACTTAATTATTTTATTTATATTTTACATTAAATTTAATTAAGAAATTAATTTGAAGAATTTGAAACTTGTATATTTTAAAGCTAATAGGTGTGAATGAATTACTAAGTTGGTAATTATCCTATCATTTCACTAAGTTTGTATGTTTCCTTCGCATTATAATCTATGCAACAACTCAAGAAGTGATACAAAATTTTGTTTTTGAAAAAAATAAAGCAATTTTCTAGTGTCGGTGATTAACATAAGGAAATGTTTTAGTGTTGGTTCTTAGACAAAACATATTAATTTTGGATAAGTTAAAGTCTAATGTGTTAAATTTAGCTTTGACTCAGATCTATGAGATAAACAGGTCTACCATAAAATACTTCATGAGGGAAATTGCGCTTTCAAAGATAACTTACATTCCTTTGGCTCAGGCTTCTTCAAATCTGTTTTTCTTCATCTAAATTACATTAATGTAAGAAAAGACACATTAAGCATTTTCAAAACAAGAAATGTATTCCCTTTTTAAAACATTTAATTGAAAAGTAAAGATTTTATAGATCAAGGTATACAACAAAATTTGTTATATGTATACACTGTGTATATTCACAATTAAATTATCACACCCATCACCACCCTTGCTGTATATAAGATCCTAAGAACTTGTTCATCTTATAATTGAAAGTTTGTACCCTTGCTCAGTATCTCCCCATTTCCCTTACCCCTCAGACCTTGGCAACCATCATACTACTGTTTCGATGAGTCTCACTTTTTTAGACTTCACATAAAAAGTGAGACCATAAAGTATTTATCTTTCTGTGTTCAGCTTATTTCACTTAGCATAATGTATTCCAGGTTCACTCATGTTGTTGCAAATGACAGGATTTCCTTCTTTTATGGATGAATAATATTCCATTTTGTATATTTCTTTATTCACTTTCTGTCAGTGGACACTTAGGTTGTTATCTTGGCTATTGTGAATAATGCTGTGATGAACATGGGAACACAGATCTCTCTTCAATATGTTATTTTCTTTTTTTGGATATGTACCCAGAAGTGGGATTGCTAGATTGATCATATAGTTCTATTTTTAATTTTTTGAGGAACCTCTATACTGTTTTCCATAGTGGCTATACCAATTTACATCCCAACCAACAGTGTACAAAGGTTCCCTTTGTCCATATCCTTGCCAACACCTGTTATCTCTTGTCATTTTGATAACAGCTATCCTTAACAGGTGTGAGGCTCATTGTGGTTTTGATTTGCATTTCCCTGATGATTAGTGATGTTGAGCACTTTTTACTATAACTATTAGCTATCTTAGAAACTATTTGCATGTCTTTTTTGAAGAAATGTCAATTCGGGTGTAAAGGTATTACTTTTGTTCACCAAAGGTAGGATATTCAAAATATGAAAATAACACAATAGTCAATTAGTGAGTATACTGTGGAAATCGGTTTTCTATTACAGTTATTTCTTATCTGTGAAATGCCCATTTGTTTGTAACATAGGATTGCCCTTGGTACATAATCACTGAATCAACACATCATTAAATTAGGCTTTTAAAACTTTTCAACTGACTTACACCTTAGGAAAAGAAATTAAAGGTATGAAATAAGTAGGAATTGAGTGCTACCATAAGTGGCCCATCACAAATGGCAAATTTCTTCATAATGCTTTATTTTTGTGAATTTACAGTCTACATTATAACATACCTATGTTTGTTTCAATATCAAATTTATGCTTTGTTTTAATTCTGAAAATCTGACATTCCAAGAAAAGACACTATGTTTACCCTGTGGCTTCATTTATCCTCCAGCACACCACCACATAGCTATCTATAGTTTCCAATATGTTTAGATAAATGTTTCTTTCTTTCCTAATATGTCTAATATTATCATACTTTCTTTTATTTCTTCAGCCACGGTTTCCTTCAGTTCTTTGAATAGGTTTACAATAACTGATTTAAAGTTTCACCTAGTAGCACAATATCTAGGTTTCCTCAGTGACAGTTTTTATTGACTGCTTATGTACCTGAAATAAGTGCCACAGTTTACTGTTGGTTGTATTTTATTTTTTTGTGGAAAACTAGACATTTTAAACAATATAAAGTAGAAAGTTTGGAAATCAGATCTCTTCTCCCCCAAGGTTTGTTGTTACTGCTTGTTTAGTGACTTTCCTGGACTAGTTCTCTAAAGCCTACATTCCCTGTCATGTGTGTTCATTGAAGTATCCGTTCAACTACTTAGTGGTCAGCTAATGACTGACATATTTTCTAAAATGTTTTGAACCAAGAGATCTTTCATCCTTTGACAAAGGGCCCTGTGTTGGGTATGCCTTCAATGCTCTGACAGTTTACAATTCTGCTTTAGCCTTCATTTCCTGCTTCCACAGGGTCTACAAGTCAACCACCTTAGACAGATGCAGTATTAAACAATTGCTGCTGCTTGTTTTCAACAAATGTCCTGTGGATAGGACTTTTCCACTGAGTCAGATCAAATAAAGACAAGACTTATGAATGGGGCCTTCCCAAGGAGCTGCCAAACAGGTCAAATAGTGACCATTATCTGGGGATAAGATATTTGAGGAGCTTGCAGGGGGTCTTAATCTGGAGTCCATTAGAAGGTCCTAGTCTACAGTCCAAGGATTGATTTCAGGGGTGTTAAGAAACAGACTTGTACTTTCCTGGCCAGTGTTAGTTGATAGTCCTTGAATATTCTTAAGAAGGTGGCACTTAAGACCTAACGCCATAAAAACCCTAGAATAAAACATAGGCAAAACCATTCAGGACATAGGCATAGGCAAGGACTTCATGACTAAAACACTAAAAGCATTGGCAACAAAAGCCAAAATAGACAAATGGGACCTAATTAAATTTCAGAGCTTCTGCACAGCAAAGAAACAATCATTAGAGTGAATCGGCAACCAACAGAATGGGACAAAATTTCTGCAATCAACCCATCTGACAAAGGGCTAATATCTAGAATCTACAAAGAACTAAAACAGATTTATAAGAAAAAAACAAACAAGCCCATTCAAAAGTGGGCAAAGGATACGAAGAGACACTTTACAAAAGAAGACATATACGAGGCCAACAAATGTGAAAAAATGCTCATCATCACTGGTCATTAGAGAAATGCAAATCAAAACTACATTGAGATACCATCTCACGCCGGTTAGAATGGCGATCATTAAAAAATCTAGAGACATGCTGGAGACGATGTGGAGAAATAGGAACACTTTTACACTGTTGGTGGGAGTGTAAATTAGTTCAACCATTGTGGAAGACAGTGTGGTGACTCCTCAAGGACCTAGAAACAGAAATTCCATTTGACCCAGCAATCCCATTACTGGGTATATATCCAAAGGATTATAAATCATTCTATTATAAGGACACATGCGCACAAATGTTCATTGCGGCACTGTTTACAATAGCAAAGACTTGGAATCAACCCAAATGCCCATCGATGATAGACTGGACAGGAGAAATGTGGCACATATACACCATAGAATACTATGCAGCCATAAAAAATGATGAGTTTGTGTCCTTTGCAGGGACATGGATGAACCTGGAAACCATCATTCTCAGCAAACTAACAAAAGAACAGAAAATCAAACACCAAATGTTCTCACTCATAGGCAGGCATTGAACAATAACACATGGACACAGGGAGGGGAGCATCACACACTGGGGTTTGTGGGGGAGAACTAGGGTAGGGACAGCGGGGGGTGGAGAGTTGGGGAGGGATAACATGGGGAGAAATGCCAGACATAGGTGATGGGGAGGAAGGCAGCAAACCACATTGCCATGTATGTACCTATGCAACAATCTTGCATGTTCCTCACATGTACCCCAAAACCTAAAATGCAATAAAATACATATTAAAAAAAAAAAAAGAACGTGGCAGTATAGAAAGCTTCTATGGAAACCTGAGGAAAGATATGAAACTTCTAATCAGAAAAATGCACTTATGCAAATATTTGCATGAATTTTCACTATCTCTGCCAACCCCTTAAAATCCATTCTTAGACACTAAATAAAAACCCCATGACTTTAAACATATTAGGAAAAAAAAATTATTTAAACATTTTGAAACCTACAGTTTAAAACTAAACAATAGAAAAAGAAGGAATAAATAGTACCAAATAGTTTTTCAAGCATTCCAATCTTCCATAGGAATGGAATCATAGAGTAAAAGATTAGCAGGTTATTAAAGCCTATGCCATACTTCACTAAGAACCATAAACACATAGTCCTACCATCTTGAATACACATACATGTAACCAGGTCAGTCTCTACCTAGCAAACAATATCAAATAAATCCACAATGATCTTATGGTTTCAGTTATACACATAAGAGAAAAAGATACCTACTTTGAGGTAAGGCACAGGAAGAGGAGGTACAATGGGACATCTCACTTATTCTCTGCTTTAAAATCACCCTAGAAAAAAATTCTAGAAACTTTTTAGATTTGTACTGCCCTGAAACCAAAATTCACCCAGTTAGACAGTATTTATACACTCCTGTAGACACCCAAATCCATTGTTTGAAAAAAAACTTGATAGTCATAAATTTACACCTCCCCATTCCCATCATTCCACCACAGCCCCAAAACGGAAAACCAGCAGGACCAGTAAATAACTTTGCTAGTGGTAAACATTGCTAGAATTCACATAGTAAAAATTATATAATGAAGGTGCTACCAAACCTTCAAATATTCAAGATTATTGCTCTTGAAAATGGCAAAGCTCCAGAAAGAAATTAGGTTGAAGAAGGGGTAAGAGAAGAATTTTCCTAGGCCAGGCACAGTGGCTCACGCTGGTAATCCCAGCACTTTGGGAGGGGAAGGCAGGTGGATAGCCAGAGGTCAAGAGTTTCAGAGCAGCCTGTCCAACATGGTGAAACCCCCTCTCTACTAAAAATACAAAAATTAGTGAGGCATGGTGGTGGGCACCTGTAATCCCAGCTACTCAGCAGCCTGAGGTAGGAGAATTGCTTGAACCGAGGAGGCAGAGGTTGCAGTGAGCCGATATCACGCCATTGCAAAACTGTCTTGAAGAAAGAGAGAGAGAGAGAGAGAGAGAGAGAGAGAGAGAGAGAGAGAGAGAGAGAGAGAGGGGGGGGGAGGGAGAGAGGGAGAGAGGGAGGGAGAGAGGGAGAGAGGGAGAGAGGGAGTGAGAGAAGGATTTTCCTAAATTTATACTTAAAATTTGGGGTGGGAGAGATTGGGAGTAAAAAGTGATTAAATAAATATAACAATTCTGAGAAAATGAATGGACCTGAGGCTGTGCTGGACTGGTACTCCTCTTTTGTAAGAACTGATCTGAATTTCTCTAGACTGAGTGGAAATAAACAGAAGCAAAGGTTCTATGTGTAGCCGAACGAGGACAGGAATTGGGGACCCTTGGACCTATATCCACTTTTTCACTTCAAAATGGGTTTGCTTGTTCTCTTGCCACAGTCAAAACAGAAAAGCCCTGACTTTTTCTTTTGCCTGTGCTCTACACTACGGACGTATCTGCCTATTTAAGATGCATGTTGTCTGAAGTCTGTGAAAAATGAAGTTGAAATCTAAATACTTAAATCCTGTATAAACAAAATTACCTCCCACTCCCCTGATGAGGGCATCCACCTTTGTTAAGAAAGATTTGTGGATATTAAAAGTGATCAGGAACTTCTATGTGGTCTGTACTAAGAACCACTGGATTCCATTTGGCCTCCTATCCCATTATGTGGCAGGAGTCTATGATTATTACATAGGGTCACCATTCATCTCTTCTTCAACGACTTTTATTAAAAAATATTGTACTACCGCTATTTTCTTTTAACATCTGTTATTTTTTTCTCCTCACTGTAATGGTATATAATTCAAATTGCAGATTCTAGACTATGATATGAGGGAGAGTTCATTTACTTATAAACATAAACTGACTACATAGAGAACAGTTAGTGAGCATTATGCTAGTGTTGTTTTCTGTTTCCTGAGTATACTATACAATGATCATGCTTTAAAATCTGTCAAAGATTAGTCCCATATTTGGAAAATAATTTTCTTATATTCTAAAACATATTCTGGGGAATAACAGAAGGCAGTTACTAAAATAGGATTTTACAGTGATCACTGAAAAAGAAGTTTTAGGTTCTAAACTTATGTCTTAAAGACAAATCATCAGCTAAAATACTGAGAATTTTGCTTGCTTTTTCTTCAAAGCATAATCATTCCTCAACATAAAGTAAAAATATGCTGCTCTATGTAATTCAGGAAACTATTTTACAATATTGTTTCTAAATAATAGTATGAAACCTTTACAAGTTTGCTTATATAGTTTGTTTATTAGAGTTGTAGCATTCTTAAAGCTCATGTGAAGAACCACAAGGATCATTCCCATTAGCCTAATCTATTTTTACAATCTTCCTGAAATTATTATAATCCCTAGTACCTAAAATATCTCCGTTAAATTTGCAATATCCAAGTAAAATGGCTTCATTCACTTTTGGAGGAAAAACGGTGATCAAACCATTTAATTGTATCATAATTAGTATTTTTAAATTATATAAGTTTGTAGCTAGACAATTTTTCTAACTTCATGTTTGAGACACTGAAGTTCAGAAGAAAAAAAAACACAACATAGAAGGCACGTGGGCAGTGTGACATAACCAATGTTAATCTAACTGACTTAAGCTGAATGTTTACTGAAGAATGAAAGCACTCTGTCTACACAGCAGACTCCTGCTTATGTTATTTCCTAGTCTCTTGTCCAAGCTTCATGACATTCACAACATTAAAGGTGCCGGTGAGACATAATTAACTAGACAAAAGAGAAATTTTACCAAGAAAGAGGCCATTCACAGGCCACTAATAGTTTAAAATTGTCAACTGGTAGACCTTTATTTCTCAATGTCTGTTATAGCTAGTCTCCTGACAGGTCCCCTTGTTTGCTAGGTTCACTTCAACCTACTTTTGATTGGTACTCACTGACCACTGTATAATGTTCATCCTGACCTCTGTATCTAAGACGTTTCTCTGCCTAGACTGCTTTCTCCATCTATGAAAGCTCTACCTAGAATAAATCCTATTTTGTCTCTAAAGCCCTCCTGTGCAATCTTAGCCCACATTAGTCTATCCAAACAATGAATCCTACAGACATCATTGTCTCTGTCACTCATTTAGCTGTTGAATCGTATGTGACTTGTTTCATGAATCTTGTTGTCTTTTTTTTTCCCTCAGCAAGGCAATTTACTTCTATAAAAGGGTGCAGCTCACAGATGGAACAATGGCAAGTGCACACCTGGACAAGGGAGGGGAAGGGGTACTTATGTATGACAGAGGTCACTCCTACTGCTGTGTCATTCCCCTATTGGCTAGGGTTAAACCACAAGGTCTAGTCTAATTCTGATAGACTATTTTAAAGGGAACAGGGTTACGAGCCAGAGTGGCGGGGTGGGTAGTTTGGCAGGATGGATGGTTACGGACAGGTCAGGGCAGGTAAGCAGGGGTCAAAGCAGGTGACCAGAACAGGTAACCAGGATGAGTCAGGACAGAGCAGGGGACAGGGGGAACAGGTGTGAAATACTGATTAGAACTAGTGGAAAAGGCTGTTTACTGAAACTACAAGGAAATTAAATTTTAAAATAGAGAATTAAAGAATAAGTGAGCTGAACATACTGACATACTGATTCTTTGAAGAGAAACTTGGGTTCACTATAGCTAACAATCTCCCCATCTTGAATTTTTACAGTTTTCTTTACTTTTTCTCTTCAAAATTCCTTAACATGTATTGGCTTAGTTTTTCTACTATCCCTTTGACAGCATCCCTGGTGTAATTAATAAACTACTGTTGATCATAATAAATGTAATTATTTAATTTATATTTTTAAATTTTCACCTACGAAAATATTGACTTAAATCCTGCATCTATTTGATCTTGGGTTTTAAATTTATTTAGTAACTCCAATAATGTTTATATAAAAATGGAGGTTAAAGGGCCCATGTGAGGCACTTCTTTTTTATGATTTTCTTTTTCTTTTTTTTTTTTTAATCGTGTTGACGGAATGCTAGGGTGAAAGGGATGGCCAATAAGACTAGAGCACATGTGCTGCTCCAATTACTTGGCAGAGCAACCAGCAATAGTCCCCTGCAATACCACCACACATTTGCCTGGGGATGAACAAGGGCAGACTGACTGGTAAGCTCTTGAAAAGGCTTGGTTTTACTGCACCCTGTTAAGTCTTCAAGGAATGCCAACATTTCCCCCTGCCATGAAAGGTACAAGGTAAAGTTAACATTGGCAGCTGGAGGCCAGATGGCCCTTGGGGGACTGACTTGCAGGGCTCTTAACCTCAGGGAAAAACAGTGAAAGAGTCTTACATGACCCATCACCCCAGGGTGTGGGGTTCTGGAAGAAAGCTACCATACAGTTCATGCCTGGTCCATGAGAGGACCACTCAAGTGGAAAGGGGACAATCTGAGTATCTGGCCTGGCTGTGGCACAAGTCTAACAGTTGCTCTTGCCTAGCATGCAAACAGAATATCTACTCCATTCCAGCCAAGCATGTGCATCCTGATACTGTGTTTCAATTGCTATAGTTTGTTTTAAATCTTTAACCTCTACAGAAACTACTTTGGTTTTATCCTTGGGTAGATGAGAAGAGAAGGTTTGGTTAGTGGAGAATTTAGGAGAGGGAGAAGGGGGTGCAGGAAGTGAGGAGGCAATAAACCACATTTTAAAAGGATCTATGGAGTCCTTCCCTGAGACTTCTGTTCCTATATCATAGAAACGGCTTAATGAAAGGGAAGAGCTCTGGGGAGCAGAGATGGTAATCTGTCTGACAATGGGGAGGGAAAACCCCTTTAGTAAAATGAATATATGGTTTTAAGAAACTGCAAGTACTAGTTGGAGCAGTCCATCCTTGCTCTTTAGTGGTCCACAGGACATTGGACCAACTATGGCATAAAAGCTCTGTATTGAGGGGGCATGACTTGTGGTTGACACTAGGCTCTTATTGAAATTTTCCAAGACTAAATGGTCCCAATTCACTAATGTCCAGTCTGAGAAGAGCCAGGAAGGACAGAGGTATTTTTGTGAAGTGAAGAGCTGTCTTTGACTTGGCAAGTCTCCAAAGGGTATAACAAGGCAAGTATTAAATGTAACAGCTTGAGGCAAAATTGACTTCGTTACATTAATAACTAGATGGTCAGCAATAGAGAGAGGAAAGAAGGAAGAGTAACAGAATAAAGAGTAATAGAATAAAGAGCTTTAAATCTTTCTTAGCTTTAGTTTAGTAGGGTTTTCCCCTGGGACTATGGCCCATGACTCCAGAGGGTTCGGCACCTTTTTGACTTGGGTGTGAGGAGTCCATCCTTTTTCTGCTGTCCAGACTGCCGTCTAAGTAGTTAGGAACACCACGTAAGGTCTTTCCTAGGCCAGTTGGAGCTTTTCCTTCTCTCCAACTTTTGACAAGGACATGGTCCCCAGGCTGGTGCTGGTGTGATGGAAACTCTGGGAGTGGCACCTTGGTCTGCCCCAACCACCAAGGAAATACTTTGCCAGCTCCTGGGCATTTCCTTCCTTGATCTGTGCACAGATCTGTGCACAGATCTGCATGGTTGCCACAGTATGTGAGGATCCTTTACCCTAGGTCGTTAGCCAGTTTCCACATTGCTAAGAGTATGGGCTTATTCCTCACACAGGGTTAGTCCTGACTTTTCACTCATGAGGCCGCCACAAGGAGGCAGTGGGGGGCAACCCTCCTCACGAGAGAGAACCAGAGACCACCCTAAGAGGGGAATGGAGTCCCGGTATGGGCCACCAAGATTGTTAATAAGTAGAATTTTCAATGCCGCAAAAGAAGTAGCACTCGAATATAAATTTCCTCAGCAAGGCGATTTACTTCTATAGATGAGTGCAGCTCACAGATGGAACAATGGCAAGTACACTGAGTCTTGTCTTTTCAACATGACTGCAAGCTTTTTAAAGACATGAAGCATGGTTTATGCGTATTTTATAGACTTCTCACCCATACTCATAAAAGAGTCTAGTGTAGTATTCTACCCATAACAGTTGTATTACTTATTGAAATGAAATATTAGAACTAGTCATAATATTAAGAGCAGTACTTGCTTAGACTAAGAGATAGGTATTGATGTCAACTACAGTCTTAAGATAATACTGGCAAAAAAAGACTCAAGGCTTGAAGAAATATTCATTTTAAAAGTCTGTAAGCAAAGGGATAATCATAGTAAAAATTCTACTTTTTTGTTTAGAACTGCAAAGCCATCTCTAAATGGAACAAGTTAGATACTGCTCCAAAACCTAAATTGATGCATTACAATTTAGTGATATTATTTTTAAAATATCAACACCCTAGCTAATGATACAGAGCCTCATACTGGTTATATAGAAAACAGGCCAAACAAACAACATTCAAGACCTGCAACCTGACTATATCTGTTATTTCACAGATGCCACTGCCACATTTAGATGAGTCTTTTATTAGAAACAAGTGTGTATACTACAAGAAGCAATTTCAAGAAGTGCTTACCTGAAGTGGTTTATATATACACATATAGACTTAAAGGCCCTACTTATAATATTCCATTATGCAATGTATCTTCTAATTTTCCATCTCTCTAGAAAACACATTTCCTCAGAAACATTCTTTAGAAACTGTCAAAATTGATGTTCTCCTTAAATGCTTTAACACTTCCACCTTTAAAAGTGGGTGAACAGGCGGGGCGCAGTGGCTCACACCTGTAATCCCAGTACTTTGGGAGGCCAAGGCAGGTGGATCACCTGAGATCAGGAGTTTGTGACTAGCCTGGCCAACATGGTGAAACCTGTCTCAACTTACAAAAAAAAAAAAATCAGCTGGGCATGATGGCACATGCCTATAATCCGAGCAGCTTGGGATGCTGAGGCAGGAGAATTGCTTGAACCTGGAAGGCAAAAGTGGCAGTGAGCTGAGATCGCGCCACTGCACTCCAGCCTGGGTGACAGAGCAGGACTTCATCTCAAAAAAAAAAAAAAAAAAAAAAAAAAAAAAGTTACTTCTAACTTTAATGCCTTTACTCTAGTTTACTCATAATCATCAACAGGTTTGGAAAAATAAATACCTCAAAGCCTAAATTAGGCTCTCTTGTAAAAAGGATTTGTGCACCTCTAATACATGTATAAGATTGATTTGTAAAGGATTTCCAAAATTCCTATAAGAAATTAGTTGTTTTAAGTAGAGCCACTATTATGTGCCTTTAAAAAACAAGCTAAGCATAGTGCTTCTAGTTAACATTACTATATACTTAAACATTTAGAAGAGAGTAAAATCTCGTGTTTTTTACCACAATAAAAAATAAGTGGCCAGGCGTGGTAGCTCATGCCTGTAATCCCAGCACTTTGGGAGGCCGAGGCAGGCAAATCACCTGAGGTCAGGCGTTCAAGACCAGCCTGGCCAACAAAAATACAAAAATTAGCCAGGCATGATGGCAGATACCTGTAATCCCAGCTACTCAGGAGGCTGAGGCAGGAGAATCACTTGAAATGGGAGGCAGAAGCTGCAGTGAGCTAAGATCAGACCATTGCACTCCAGCCTGAGCGACACAGCGAGACTCTATCTCAAAAAAAAAAAAAAAGAGTAAAATAAACTAAAATCAGCCTACATATATATAATTAAAGATAAACTGATAAACAAAAACTGGCTGACACTCTAGTTACCTGTGAGAATGTAATTTGCAAATTAAATTGACCATAGTAGGTCTTTCTAAGACAAGGTACAGAAGAGATAAGTTTGTACCTTTGTATGACTGTATTCTGCAGCCAGTAAGAAATTATACCTGGGTCTATCCTTTAGTAGAGTCTGTTCCATTATCTTTGGTACAGAGAATAACTGAGAGCAAACTGTATGAAACAAACTTCACACATCTAAGTAAAGGCTATCAGGCCTAAAAAAAAGTAAGAATAATTACAGGAGAGTGGCTATATTTATGCTCTTTTGGGTAAAGCTACTTGTCCCAACAGCTTCCAAAGTTATGCAGAGGCCTCATTCTGAAAACATTGTACAAACAGTTTTCAACGTGGTCTCTTAGAAGCATTAAAAGGACACATAGCAGGTCCTCATATTATGAAACTTCATGATATGCATTTGTTTCTGCTAGGAGCTTTCTTTTTTTTTTTTCTTTGAGACAGGGTCTGACTCTGTCATCCAGGCTGGAGTTCAGTGGTGCGATCACGGCTCAATGCAGCCTCAACCTCCTGGGTTCAAGCAATCCCCCCACCTCAGCCTCCCAGGTAGCTGGGACTACAGGTGCGTGCCATTATGCCAAGTTTTAAAAATATATAATTGTAGAAATAGGGTCTCACTATGTTGTCCAGGCTGGTCTGGAACTACTGGGCTCAAGCGATCCTCCTGCCTTGGCCTCTCTAAGTGCTGGAATTACAGGCGTGAGCCACAGCACCAGGCCAGAAGAATTATTTTTTTAACAAGAATGTTGTGGCCATTTGTCCTAAAGGAGGGATATCTAAGTTTTTATAATGTAAAACATGTCCCTTGGAGCACTCCTGCTCCAGATCAGATGCTCAATCTCCCTTTTCTGCCCTGAATCCATGCTTTACCTCACTTGAATACAATTCATTTTACTCCCTCCCCTATTCCTGTATGCCCTCTGTCCCTGCCTCAAGCCCCAGGTGACTCTCTTTCTCCACAAAGCCAATGCCTACAATGTGGGAGAGCCAAGTCCCACAAAAAAACTTCCCTGACAGGTTAATAGTTGGAGGAGTTTGTGGAGTAAAGTATACCACAAACCACACATCATCCACCTCATTAGTGTCAGAGAAATAGTATATCATCCCTTTTTGTTCTTGTGAAGGTTTTTTGAGTGGACAAGTAGAAGAGTGTGGGGTAGATGGATCTGTGAACTCAACAAAAAATTTTAACTACTGACTTCCTCAGTGCCTACCTAACATCAAAGAGCTGTTCCACAAAATCAAGTACCCAGTCAAGCTAGTGGCAAATTTTTTATTGACTTGTTTTGTTTTAATGCAAAAGAAGCTGTGACAAGTTTGGTTTTTAATTTGTTTTTGTCGTTATCATGGGGAAAACTCATGAAGTATGTTGAGAACACCTACTCATGGAAGAAAGGCCAAGACTTCATGAGATTCTTCTTTAGTGAATAAATCACCAATGCCATCTTCTAATTACCACATAAAAAGGATGTAAAAAGCACCCATCAATCTAAACACTTTAGTGTTGTTCAAAATCAGCATACACAAAGTGTTTGCCTTGCTACAATGAATTGTGTACTGAGGCCCAAATTTTACCAGCTGTATAACTTATTTGCACCCCAAACCACCTAAACCTAACCGTGTGGTTGTTAGGCTACTATAAGCAATAACGATGTCACAGAAAAGAAACACACTAATGTAACTAGCCCACTAGCCCATAAGAATTTCTTTGAGGCAGATACAGTGCTGTGGGACCCCTAGGCTAACAGCATCAAAACCAATTTTTCACAGATTCCATCCTATAAGAATGACTCAAAGATCCACTAACACCTAAAGCAAAGCAGAGAATCTAATGTCACCACCTTGCAGCAATCCTAGATCTCAATAGAAAATATGTTACTAAAGTTGTATGTAATATCCTTACAAATCACAGTGAAAGTATATGGAACAGCAAGGTGAACCATAGAGGCTGTTAATTCAATCTCACTACTTTCCATTACTAGAGAACTGGTCAGCATCTTCTGGCAGGATATTGCATAATACAGTCAACTGTGCTCTCCCAGCACTGCATGTGGCTTTGGGTCACAATGTGGATTATCTGTAAAATGAAACAGGTAGGGAAAGGCAAGAATCATCAAGACTATCACAGACCTTATTGAAAAAAAATTAATATTAGTAGGCCTGTACTCAAGCAGAACTTTTCACTTTTGCCCATCTACTGAAGATCGCAAAGATCCTAAAGCAATATTGCTGATCCCATCAGTTCATAACACCCATCCTTCATCACTGAACAAAGCTGCAAAACAGATCCAGCTTGATTCCGTCTATTTTACTTTCTAAGCTTGAGGACACACAACCTAGAATCTCGTACCAAAAGGCACTTCTAGTCCTTCAAAAATTTCCTTTAAGTTCTAAAACTATGAGTTCCTGAATGGTCTGCCATGAGGCTTTATTTTGCTCAAGGCTGTGCTATGATATACACATAAGAAAATGTAAAGATCACTGCCTGCTTTACAAATTGATAAGTCTGAAGACTGAGAAAATGTAAAAACCTACTTTAAAGAAAGCCAACGGTCTGCCAGGTACTTTTACTAGCAACACAAAGCTGAAAACTGTCACTGATATCAACTTATCTGAGCAGTTCAAAGTCACAAGGTGGGGGAGTGATCCAAAGGACCAACCAAAATATCACAATAGTTCTGTTGCTTCTCTGTGTTCTGCTAATTCAAAAAGTAACATTTTATAAACTCCAACACTTGGAACTACACATAGTAAGAAATGTGACTTCATCTGCCCAACCATTTGTTTCTTTCCATATTCCCTCCACGTTTTTTAATGGCACCACCATCCTCATGGTTCCTCAGGCTTAGGAACTCTGAATTATCTTCAAAGCCTCTCTTCTTTCACTTCTGCCAAGCAACCAGAATGTTTTTTGTTTTGTTTTGTTTTGTTTTATTTTGTTTTGTTTTCCTGCAGTGCCTCTCTATGCTTGTGTAGTCACCTAATCACAGGTCCTCACCTAAAAACTATTCCAGCTACCTTTATATTTGATACAAATTCTATAAACCAATGTGTCTTCTCATCCTTTCTCCCAAATTAGATACAGTTGGGAATAGGTGAAGAGGGAAAGGGGAGGAGAATTCTTATATGTGTGATCAAATTTTATAGCCATTCCAACAGAGCTGTTTAACAAACTTTTCCTGAGCAGAAGAATAGCTAGGCACAGAGCCAAGAAAAGAAGAGGCAATGATGGAAGCCAAAAACAGGTGAGCTACAATCTTTCCACTCCTACACAAAACCTGGCCCTACAGTACAAGCCCTTGCATATGCTGATAACTTCTTCCAATTCTTAATTTTGCAACATTCCTATATTCACAAACTCTGCCCCTGGGGTGGCTTTTTCACTTCCCAATGCCAGTTTTCCTACTGCCCTCATAACCTTAAGCCTAGTCTCCCCTATCCTGAGACTCTTCTCCCAATTCATCTATACTCTAAAGGACTCTTCTACAAATCCTGTTCTCTTCCTAATACAAGAAACTATATAAGCAGATGCAAGATCTCTTATCCAGCTTCCCCAGAGGATTCTCAACATGAAGGCTACTTTTAATTTCCTTTAAGTTTTATGATCTTAGAGACCAGAACAAGGGGAGTGGTATGAAGAATGCTGAGAGTGCAAGTTGCTGACTGAAGACAGCTGCTGGGAATCCCCAAGTACTGTGGCAAGGGGTGTGGTGGTGACAGCAATGGGTTTAAGAACAACCTAGTAAGACTTCAAGATTTACTGGTCAAACAGACTCTACCAATAATTTCTGTACCTCCTCCATTTAAAAACTTAGTTCCAGTTATTCCTTCTCTATAGCCTTCTCCTTGACCACTCCTTTATTCCGTGTCATTTCCATGCATATGTATTTTATGTCTATTTTATTAATCTACAATCATGTATATATTGCTTTGTAAGTATTTCAAGCAACTTTGATAATGGTATCATATCTTGAACAGGACTGTAAGCTCTGTGAGGATAGGACTACTTCTTCTATTTTTTGGTTTCCAACCATGGAACTTAGGATAATGTATATGCTTTTTTATAAAAACAGGGTTTTTTTCCAATGACATATAATTTCCACTCAGCTATTCAACACTAACATTTTTAACTTTGAGCAAGTATGAATGTATGAAACACTAAGAGCTGTAGAAAATACACCCACACTTGATACAAAAGATGCCACTTATAGTTGGACCGAACATAAAATATGCTCCACCCAACCAACTATACTATTACACTGTAGTTCTTCCTTCGGGTTCTTTTCTTTATACTACATAAGCTGTGGGTCATTTTTGCTCTTAGCAACACTAACTACAGAAGCTAAACTCTAAATAAGTTTACTGTTGGGAATCTACTCTTCCCACCTACACAACCACTGGTTTCCCACACTGTCTCCAGTGTCTTGTGAGCAACTGCCCAATTACTGATTGTGGAAAGACAGCTTACACATTGAGGGTCCATTCTTGGCAGACACTGGGTTTTACTGCTGGTCCTCACTTAGCTTAATTGATTCAGAACAGTATCAAAAAGAGACATTATTACACAAGTTTGAAAAAGAGACTATTTAACAAAATTTAAATGTAAAAGCCCTGGTTATTGTGCTACTTTATAACAGACAAGCATGTGTGACTTCGAGAGTACAGAATAATGCCTATTGAAATCAGGAAAACTTGGGAACTGACTAATCTCATTACACAAGTTTTAGTGTTTCACACATAAATTCTCAAAAAGTAAAATTGTCTATAAATAGGAAATGCAACTCACTTCAAAAATATAATCCACTGAAGCTAAAGGTTTTAGTGTTTATAACACAAATTGTTTCAAAAAGCATACAGTTTTTAAAAAGGCAACACCACAAATATTAGCATGTGCCTGAGAAACACATACTTAGGAAAACAACTCATGCATGGGTAACAGACCATTTTTCACTTTTTCAGTAGTGGTCTTTCTTCCCATTGGACTGAGAGATTTCAGCAGAGATTCCTACTTGGCTGCCACCCGCTAACTGAAACCTGAATGCAGCACAAACATAATTCATAAGCAAGAAAAATTATGGGCTAAATTATCACTCCCTTTGGCCATATGAGGGAGAAGGCAAAATAAGCATTGTCTTTTTAACTAAATATACCTTGTCCCACATATACCTTTATGCATGGATATAAAAACAATTTTGTGATTTATATTTCTCCATCCTTCTAGCTCAGTCACTGAGGGCTTTTACAGAACAACTGACAACTGGGGACATGCCTGCCTTCTTTTCTATCAGTAATATACAACATCAGATTGTCTTCTAATGGGAATCAACACTGTTAAAAAACCACCATATTTTATCTTAAAAGACTCAACAATTTTTCTGATAGTGTTTTTCTTTTATAAGAAAAACTATGCATTATGACAAAAGAATGCAAGTTAGTACCATTATGTTAGTATGGATAAGGAAATCTGTCATGACTTCATGGCATTATGCGCAACAGACAGATACATCTTCTGGTTATTCTGGTCAATCTTCATCAAAAAGCATATAATAAAAATACAATAACTTATGTATAAAATGCAAATTTAATATCACTTTAACCTGAGCTGCACTATCAAATCATCTTTTTGATAGTGCAATAGGATTACTACAGTTCTGGTGAAAGAAAGTGCCTACTCCCAATACAACCCAATTCCTCCCAAGCACACTGAAAAACAGTAACTTGACTACTGTGGCAAGATGATAAAGAGTTAACTGTTCAAACACCTCATCAGAGTCTCAAAATCTGCATGTTTGGGAGTGGATTTTTTTTAAAATACATTTTATTCATTGCAATTTAAAACCACACTTATTGATGTATTTTAACAATAAAGAATCTTCTCTGTGCTATGGTCTATACAAAATGTAGTATTATGTTAACTTCAAAGGTGGTAAGATGATTAAAATAAAAAGTTCAAGTAACGTGACACGCAGCAGCATTAAAGATACAAGACTAAACAGTCCCAATGCCTTAGCAGAATCCTTTTATATTTTTGTTACAGTGGGAAAGTCTTAAAATGAAATCCAGCAACCATAAGCACACACAAAAGCTTTTAAAATCTTTTCACAAGACGTTAGTGAAAGAAAGAATCATAAGAGCATTTTTATGGGAACAAAGGGGGCTTTACTTATTAAAATCAATACTATTGACCTTAAGGTATCATATTTGTAATGTTTTTAACTCCTAAAATGTATATCTTACATTTAACAATTTCTGAAAAAGGACCTAAAATCATACCACGGGTTTCCAAGAGTCACCCTCACCCCTCAGCTAAAACCATCCCAAGAACCTCAGACTCTTGGCAACACTCAATCTCCACGGTGCTAAGTTAGAATGAACATGCTAAAGCATAATGACACAGAAGCAGGAAGTTTTATACTGAAAAATGGCCTTGAAAATTGCCTTTCCATTATAGTCGCTGAAGTACTCATTCAGGTCCTCACTTCTCTCTAGCCCAGTGGTTCTCAACATGTGGCCCTGGGAACTGTAGCATCAGCATCACCAGGGAACTTGTTAGAAATGCAAATTCACAGCCCCACCCCACACCAACTGAATCAGAAACTCTGGGAATGGGGCCCAGCAACTTGTGTTTTAACTAGCACTACAGATTATGATGTACTCCAAAGTTTGGGAACCAGTCCTCCTTAAACTTTAATGTGCAGAAGAATCACCTGGGGAGCCTGTTAAAATGCAGATTCGAATTCAACAAGTCTAAGGCAGGGCCTGAGAGCCTACATTTGTAACAATTGCTAAGGTGATGTCTTCTGCAGACTACAATGCAAGAGCTTCTCAAATCAGTTGTTTACTGAAATTACCCAGGGTGCTCATAAAATACAGATTCCAAGGCATTACCCTAGACCAAATTAATCCAAATCTCAAGAGAAAGATTCAGTAGAATGTAACCAGTGGTTCGCCACCTTGGCTGCACATTAAACTCACCTGGGGAGCTTTTACTAATCCTGATTCCCAGGCCCCATCCAAGACCAATTAAATCAGAATCTCTGGGGTTGGGACTCAGGCATCCATATTTTTAATAACTTCCCAGTGACTCCAATGTGCAGCAAGGTTAAGAATGGCTGCTCTAGAGTCTAACTGGCTCAACACTCGGCACAGTGGATCCCTTTATAGTAGCAAACAGGTTCCTAAAAAATAGCTATCTGGGCTCACTGACATAAATCCAAGAGCTCTGAGTTTGAATAGCAAAATGCAGTAAAGTTTTCCTCATGTCTTGAACCGGATTTCTGTGCACAAACCTGCCTGTACAATGCTCTCTGCAATTGGGTAGGTACTTAAAAAATGGCAGCAACAGTTAAGAATTTGTATCTATATAGCCTGTTCATATATTGACATCCCCTCGATACTGAAACATATAGATGACTTGAAATTTCCAATAATCTTTCAGAGTGGAAGGATAACTAACTGATGGGTCTAGAACTTCTAAACTTAGAAAATGAGGATTTCACCAGTTACAGACATTGAGAGAAAGGTTGTGGAGATGGATGAAAAGAGTGTGCTTTTACATGAACAGTTAAAATTGTCAAAAGCGCATCTTCTGGTGGACAGAGACAGGACCTGAAATACACTGCTCATGACATGATAATCACTGAGAGAAAAAATCCCAATATATCTATTTATGTCTTATGGCACTTAGGATAAACCCACACTAGTAAGTACACAATGCTGTTAAATGTAAAACAGAAAGACAAATGTGTGGTAGTTACTAAGGCACTCTTAAATGCTTAGTTATTTCCCTCCCATAATCAACAAGTTTTCCTGAATTTTCCACAGTACACCTCAAACATGAATTGAAGATAAATGGAAATAAGGCAGTCCACTTTCCACTTATGTGAACTTTCATTCTCCACTTGGTCATGTTCAGTGTCTACTCTAAATTAGCTGTTTTATAGAATACACGACATATTCAAGGTCTGCTAAATAATAATAGTTATTATTCTTCCACCACTGTTTCAACATATCCACAGTGGTCAAAAGTGTGTCCTATCATCTGTTTAATTCCATGAAAAAGAACTCCAGGGGCTGGTCAAAAGTGTGTCCTATCATCTGTTTAATTCCATGAAAAAGAACTCCAGGGGCTGGGGTATTTGAAGAGAATACGTGTGCAAAGTGGCTACTGTTAAAATGATATTTTCAAAAGCATTTTCTGTATGAACTGGTCAAGCTCACTTTCCTTTTAAAATTCTTGTTATAGTCATTGAGTTAACCCAAACTCACTTTAAAATGTGTGAAAATAGCACCTCCTGAAAGTGTGTTCTCATATGCTTTGGAGCAATGGAGCGTGAATACTAAAACAGCCTTTGCCAAACTCATGTAAGAGCTCAAGAACTAAACAGGAGTGAATTTTTGCAGTCCCATGACTTTGCAGAGCCAACCTAAGTATCATCCCAGGACTAGCTTTAATACATCACAGACATCCAAGAGAAGGCAGGAAAGTCACAAATAAGTGACTCAAACTAATAAATATTTCACAGATTTTTTTACATGGCAGTCTTTTCAAAATGAATTTTGCTTCTTAACCAAAAAAATTAATTGGCTAAATAAAGGTGTGGACTTAGGATTTAAGCGTCTAGAATTAACACTATGAAATGTATAAAGATATTTACTGGACAAAGTGTTCTCCTGGATGCTCTTTCTTGCACTTCTCATGAACCAATGCCCAAAGATTAACCAAGTCTAAAAGAAAATGCACAGACCACAGAAGAGTCATACAAAATTAAAGACATTTAAAGCATAAAAGCCAAAGAAAACAAACAGTACAAATGCACAATTTCCAGGACACTTTATTGTAATTTCCACTTTACATATTAATTTAATATTTTAGTCTAGGCAGAAGTGTTTATACTTATCCAATAGTAGTCCAATCCTCTAATCTCACAAAATGAAAAGGAGCAATTTTAAAAGAACATCAATCCAGGTATTTATGATATGGGGACAAGGCACACTTGTCGTAGCTGGAAAAGGGGCTGAAGTCTTTCAGTACGAGTTTCACTGAAATTTTTCTGTATTATTATTCTTGTTGATGCTAAGTACTCAAATAAAAGCAATTGCACTTTTTCTCATTCTGCCCTCTCTTGGTCTTTACATTCTGTCTAGCATTTAACTCAAAAAGTCAGTTTACACTCAGTTTACACATTAAAAATAAACCATATGCCCCATCTCCCACACATCCAAATGGACAGGGATTAGAATTAACCTGGCTTTTAGTTGTAACAGTGCTTTCTTAAAATTTTTCAACCACACACTTGAAGGGTAAAATAATTTGAGGTACAAAACCAAAGGAAACCATAACAATTCCTACACAGTTACTATTTAACTGTTTTGAAATCGTCGAGTATAACATGGATTTCTTAAAAAGTGAAATCAACACAAAAGCGAATGCATGCTTAATGTACAAACTGACAGTGGCTCTGTGGGGACAGCTCTCTTTGAATGAGCTATTACCCAGGCGGTGGAATGAAAAAAAAGAAAGGTCTCTTCAAATGTGAGGAAGCCGGCAGTGCGCTCGCTACACGAGAAACAGATTTTAACGGGTGTATTTGGATAAAAATAGGTAGTAAGGGAAAATGTGTTTTAAGAAACCTCCCCGTTCCCTAGGGCACAAGGAAATCCAGAGGAAAAGATGGGTAACCTTCTCACAAGCTCCAGAGCTAAGTTCCATCACTAACAGAAGTTGCATAGTTGTTATTTTTCGCCCTGCAATGGGATAGTAGTTCTCCATGTGCAAGGTACGCGGGGCGGGAATACTGGCGGGGCTTTCACTTGGGGTAATGGAAACCAAAGTGAGGAGAGGTCGACACCTTGAGTAACAACCCAGATCTCCAAAACCCCTGCAGGGTGAGGGGTGGTGGGGGTGGTTAAGGAGATAAGGAAAGAGTCAAAACTCCTCGAAGTTATCGCAAAGAGAAAGCTAACACCTCTGGGAGCCCCGGGGCCATCCCTTGCAAGCAGCACCCTGCTCCAAGTGTGGGGTGCCTGCCTCGGAGGGCAGAAAGCGGAGGGTGCCCTTACTTCAGTTAAGTGGCTCCGGGGACCCGGGCAGCGAGAGGGCAGGGGCATCCGCCGGCCAGGAGGCGGACTCGCACTTTGCCTCAACTCTGAGCCCCATCCCGAGCGCAAGGGAGAGGGCGGCAGAGGGCACGGTACTCACTAGGGCTCGTTGGTGAATCGGGGGGTCCGGGGCTGCTGGTATCCGTACAGGTGACAGTAGAGCACATCGAAGCAAAAGCAGCACATCTCTGCTGACACCACCATCTTCCGGGAGCCCGGCGATGAGGACGAGGCGGCGGACGAAGAGGAGGGTGAGGAAGAGGTGGCGGCGGCCGGGGTAGAAAGTAGGGTCCCCACTCCGCAGCTCGCTGGTGGCGACAGGGCGATCCCCCCGCCGCCGCCGCAGCTCTCGGGGGGAGAGAGGGTACAGCCGCTGCCGCTACCTCCTCCGGTTAGACCTCCCAGCCCGTTGAGCCGCGTACCGGCGCCTCCTAGTCCCAGCTCCCCAGCTCGGCACTGGCTCTCTCCGCTGCAGTGGGAGGAGGAGGAGGCGCCACCACCGCCACCGGAGCCAGAGGGGGGCGAACTGGACAGTTTCTGCTTCTTCACCCCGCAGCAACCCGCCGCCATCTTGGAACAGTCTCCCCCACGCAGCGTTTCCGACCCATAAGTGAGGCGAGCTAGCGGCGGGGGCGAGCACGCTGCGGCCCCGGCCGCCGGGGGCGCGCCAGAGGCTGGCGGGGCGCGCGCGCGCCGCTCCCGGCCCCGTCTGCCTAGACACGCGGCTGCCCCGCGCGCGCCCCCGCCTCGGCGCGCGCCCCGCGCTTTCGCGGCTGGGTGCCTCACGCCTGTCCAGCCCGACTCGTGCCGCTTCTGAGCTGCAGCCCCAGCCCCAATCTCAATCTCTGCGGCCGGCATAGGATGGAAGACAGGAAGCCGATTAGGAAGGTGAAGGAAACAAGAGTCAGGCAGTGGCGAGTGGGCGCAAAGGGAGGAGGTGGGCACGCCTGGGAAGGAAGGAACGAAAGGGAAACTAGTGGGGGCAGGGGGGAAGAAAGGAGAAAGTCCGAGGTAAGCATCCAAGTCCCAAAGCACAGCTCAGTGACCCCGCTGCACGTAGTATTAATGGCACTTAAGGCCATTTACGTGGAACTTGAGCCACCCGGCCTCAAATACACAGGTTTCTGAACTGTTTGAGTGTGAGCAAGCAGGTGCCCGGAGCTCCACACCTGAGACCGCCCCTGTAAAGTATGTACAAAGCAGTCGGGGAAATGGCCACGCTGCGGTTTTTAATTCTAGCCTAAGTACACACCAGAGGTTTTCCGAGATTACGGTAAAAAAGTAATACTATTTCCTTTCCTTATAGACAAATATTCAAGTCTGATTGAATCTATGTATCTTGTAGTTGCTCCCCCGACTTACACTCCTAGCCCCGTGTAAAGATTTAAAAGCTAAAAATAAAGTCTTAACCAATACTTCACTGGTTCAAAGATAGATACTAATTGTGCTTTGGGACTTGCAGTGGTGGACTTTTCTGGTTTTGGTTTTTATTTCTTGGCTTGGAAACAAAGCAATTAGAAATATTATCTGTAGTTATCAGATCTTAGAGATAAATAGGGAAGGTAATGTACTTAGTCACAAATTGAAATATATTGTTCAAGTATATAATTAGCTCTTAATATTCATTTTTTAAATTTCTCAGTTAAATGCTTGGATGGATGAGGAGGCATATGAGTCAGTCCCTTTCTGGGCGCCTAAGTGCAGCTTAATAATAAAAATAATGACAATAATCAAATGCTAAAATTCATAGAAATGAACCTGACAGAAATAGCAAGTGTAAGTTATTTGCATTGTATCTACACCATGCTAAAACATCCAGATAAAGTCAGGTATCTGCATATTTAAAAACTGCAGATTGATTTTTGTCACCTTTTATCTACATGCGTGGGATCTTGCAGGTAGCTGGGGGCTGTTCATTCCCCTCAGGGAATAAAAACAAAACAATTTATTCTTTCAGTAAATATTGAGCCTCTGCACCATACTATGTGCACAACACTACACTTCTGTTGAAATCCAGGGAATGCGCAGGAAGTATGCCTCCCACTCTTAAAGAGTTTATGAATTAAGTCAGATACATGCATGTCATCAGATAAATAGCTTTTGTACTATGTATTGAACACTTTTTAGGTGCCCTGTACCATGCCTCATCTTACCCCATAATCCTTCAAAATAAGATACTATCTCATTGTATCTTCAGAGCGATGCTCTGAGGTTACTCATTCACAGATGAAGCTATTAAACCTCAGAAGTAATTTGCCCAACATCACACACCCAGAAAGTGACAGACAGAGCCAGCACTGGAATGCCAGCATATCTGATTCCAAAAACCATACCATAATCCTATATTGCCTCTCACTAAAAATATGTTATAACAAGGCTAATGATGAACAAATGATAGTGACATTACACTCCAGCAGGTGGAACCAAGGTTAAACACAAATAAAAACTTAGTTTTTATGGAAAAATTGAGAGACACTGAAATATGTTATCAAGGAAAGATGAAAAATCTCCTTCCAAAAAGAGGTTTTTCTTGTTTTGTTTTCGTTTTTTTGAGACGGAGTCTCGTTCTTTTGCCCAAGCTGGAGTGCAATGGCGCAATCTAGGCTCACTGCAACCTCTGCCTCCTGGGTTCAAGTGATTCTCCTGCCTCAGCTTCCAGAGTAGCTGGGATTACTGGTGCCTGCCCCCACGCCCGGCTAATTTTTGACTTTTTGGCAGAGATGGGGTTTTACCGTGATCGCCAGGCTGATCTCAAACTCCCGACTTCAGGTGGTCCACCCGCCTCGGCCTCCCAAAGTGCTGTGATTACAGACGTGAGTCACAGCACCCAGCCCAAAAATATTTTTATGAGATAGACAAATGAAAGTCTGGGATGGTTAGATGCAGCCTAAAGACAGAAGAGATAGTTTAATCAGTTGGCAATATGTAATTTCATCCTCTCAAACTTCATCACTGTTAGAATTAACCTTATGTTTGAAGCAAATAATTCATTGTCAACTACTAATAGAGTAAAAGAAATGCATTAATATTTTTGGCTATGTTACAGAAGAGAAAGTAGATTGTTTTTTGGTTTTTTTTTCTTTTAAAGCACCACAACAACTAGTACGTTAGAGTGTTTTGTACGTTAAGGTGTTTTGTTTTGTACTTTGTCCTTAAGTGTAACAGCCTACCTTTTAATTTGTTTGAAACTAGATTGAATATAGTATCAGAAAATAAGTACCGATTTACTCCCCATTCCACTAAAGTGATCATTTCTTGAGTAAAAATCCAGAGCCATTTAATGACATCACACAACAGTTTAGCACAGGAAGCAAAGTAGGATATCATGGATGGCTGCTTCTGCTAGGGGAATTTAGGAAAGCAGAATGTAATCTCCCAATATAGAATTTGGCCAGTAGACAAGAGTCTAACGCCCCTACTCTTGTGAAAAATAGCAAGGAATCTTTAATAAGCACCAGTAGTCATGTCCTTAGTTCTGCATTTCATCTAAAAGACAAAGCACTATCATGGCTATCCTGCCAGGCTAAGGGACTGATGCAATGGGAAAACCCAAAGACAAGGACACCCCAGCTGAATTACAAAAATAGCTTTTCCCTAGAGGATTTTCAATTCTAATTCCAAACCTCACTAGCATAAAGAAAATAGACAAAGTCAAATATGATAATTGTAGAAAAGACATCATTACCTGACTGATGGGGGTTACTATTTAAGTACTTTGTTGTATTGGTGGGCTAAAAGAGGGAAAAACACTAACCTTTATCTTTGTATTAACTTCTGAGCCTGGCTGGTCTCCCATACTAACCTTGAGCCTCAAGATGCTTTATAAATTCCTTGGCAAGTAGTGGTGGTGGTGGTGGTGGTAATGTCTCCTTTAGGCCTTTGAGGAAATGCCTCTCCTGGCCTTGTTTTCTTGCAAAGTCACCACCATAAAAAGAAACATATTTCACTGAAACATAAACGAAACCCACAGAACAAATTTTGTGAATTTTTTTAAAAATCTATGCAAAGTGCACACTGGGTGGATAGGAAAACCGACCTTGCTCAGGATTCTCTTGACTTGAATTATAAAGATAAAAGTATGATAGAGCACACGGTTTATACCCACTGCTGATACTGGAATGCAGTGATAATACACTCCAGAGGAAACTTTAAGGTGCCTTCCTCTCTTTGTAACTGACTGTCAATCTGGGAGCTGAAGATTCCACTTTAAAAAAAAAAAAAAAGGTAAATAGGCCATAGTCCCTTTGTCAACAAAGCACATTCAAATTGTGAGCATTTTTATTTCTGCAATTTAGAGGCAGCTCTAAATTGCTATTAACTAACTCCTGTCAAAGGCTTTGTTTTACAATGGTGGAAAAAATACTTGAACAGAGGTTATGCATATTATTTACTGTGCAGCAAAGCTAGTAATTGGATTAAGCCCAATAGTTACTTATATTATCATTGCCTCAATTTATTCTCATGTTTATAACATAGTTATATTTTCATTTCAGAAAATCAAAAATAATTATAATTCGATGAGGTAGTGAACTTAATGTTGCAAAATTATTTTGGGTTTCTGGGGTTGTGGATAAAAGGGGGAACATTCACATATTTCATTGAAAAAAAGCCTGCCATTTATGTCCAAACAAGTGTTATTTTTATCCTCTGTCATCAAACTTTCTCAACTGTCATCCTTGAACAACTGCAGAATATAATATTCTTAGCTACCACTTTGATCTAACCTTGCACACATATAGCACATGCTTGTTGTGGTGGAGGTGGTAATCAGTTCCCTTTTATATTTGAATGAATATGTGAGTAAATACTGAAATTCTTTACCTACTTTTCAATTCAAATCAGTAAATCTGTTTTTTGTTTTTCTGATTACAAAACAGATCTTTCTTTCCAAAATTCTTTATCTAATGAACACGTTTATGAGCCAAAGCACCATGATCTACCTTGGATTGTTTTCTAGTTGTTTCGTTTACATCTTCTATTGTCATCTGGAGTGCAAACTAATTGAATGTTGTTTTGCTACCTATTTCCTTTAGAGAAAGTTCTATAAACTCCTTAATGAGATTTAGATATGCTAATATCTACCCTGAATGTGGAAGAATTAACAAAGCTAGCTAGTTGTAGATTGGAGAAAAAGGTTTTTTAGGAAGAAGATGATCAAGCAGTGTTATTTGGGGCAGTTAGAGGAGTTGTGAACAAGGTGTCTACCATTGTTTGGAAAAATCTTTACTTGACTGTTTTTCTCTTTTCTCTCTTTTTAAACTAATTCATCTACTAGCTTCTGTACATATATTGGGGTGTGAAAATGTACATAATAGAACCCAACTGACCTCACCTCTAAATTTAATTATAAAAATAAAGCTGTTTAACTAATTTCATTGTATTCTGGGACACCTATTCCAATTGGTTGGAGATACAGTTTGGAGGGTGAGGATTAACACTATCAATTAAAATATAAAAGATTTTTCTGAATTAAAAGTCTTTTTTGTACAAATAATCAATTTAAAGTTCAGACTCACTCATGGCACTGAGGAGCAGAAATGCAATCCCCATAACTTCGCTGGATTCCAGCTGAAGCATAGCTCATTTTGCCTCACTCTTTCCATTGCTTAAATGTTCACTATTTGTGACTTATTCACTCAGCATGAGTAATGCACAATGATTGTGTCAGGAAGCTCAGTTATCTCTCTTTGCTTACTATTCAGGATTCCTACCGCAGCTCCTGGTAGTGCAGCTAACCCTCCAAACTTCAGCCAGATCCTCCATCTGGCCCCTGACTTTGGCTATCCACCCTACAGCTTTTTCTTTGGGGCTATTCACCTCATGCCACAGCCACTGCCTGGTAAGTAGGCTGCTGCTTAATCCTCAGCTACCTTCTGCATCCTCCATAAGATTCCACAAGGGATTCTAGATTTCTTTCATGCCACTTGATGGTCTTCTAAAACCCCAAGCTGCTATTTCTACTGAAGATACCTCATGGTAACATATGGCTTTTGTAAGGGGCTTGAAATTTCCCATGCTACACTCTGCTGTCTCCTCCAGAATTCTCTGGTTTGTTCTTTTTTTCTTATCATTATTGAGATATAATTCACAAAGGATATAGTCCACCATTTAAATTTTACAATTCGATGATTTTTAGAATATTCGTGGAGTTATGCAACCTTCAACGTAATCAGTTGTGGACAGTTTCATCACCCTAAAAAAAGACACCGCATACCCATTAGCAGTTACTCGCCATTCCTTCCGATTCCTCCTCAGCCCCAGACAACCATTACCCTCCTTTCTGCCTCTATGGATTTGCCTATTTTAAGCATTTCATATAAGTGGAATCATATAATATTTGCCTTTTTGTGTCTGGTTTATTTCAGTTTGCATAATGTTTTCAAGGTTTCTCCATGTTGTAGCATCTACCAGTACTTCATTCCTTTTTATGGCCAAACAGTATACTGTTATATGGATATACCACATTTTGTTTATACATTCATCAATTGATTGACATTTGGGTGATGGTACTTTTTGGTTGTTACGAATAACGCTGCAAAGAAAATTTGTTTACAAGTTTTTGTTAGATGTATGTTTTCATTTCTCTTGGGTATATACCTAGTGGTGGAGTTATTGTGTTATATTGTAACTCTGTGCTTAACCTTTTCAGGAACTACAGACTGTTTTCCAAATTGACTATACCATTTTAGAATTCTACCTTCAAAGTCTTAGTTGGGATTACAATTTTATACTTCTTTTGTTAAATTTATTCCTAAATATTTTATTCTTTTTGATGCTATTGAAGATGGCATCATTTCGTTAATTTCAGTTTGGGATTGTTCATTGTACTTTTTTCTTTTTTTGAGATGGCGTCTTCCTCTGTCACCCAGACCGGAATGTAGTTGGCGTGATCTTGGCTCACTGCAACCTCTACCTCTCAGGTTCAAGCAGTTCTCCTGCTTCAACCTCCCAAGTAGCTGGGACTACAGGTGCATGCCACCACACCCAGCTAATTTTTCATTTTTAGTAGAAATAGGTTTTCACCATATTGGCCAGGCTGGTCTTGAACTCCTGACCTCAAGTGATCTGCGCACCTTGGTCTCCCAAAGTGCTGAGATTACAGGCATGAGCCACCACATTGGGCCTCATTGTATAATTTTGATCTTGTATCTTGCACCTTAGCTGAACTCATTTATTAGTGCTAATAGTATTTTATTGGATTTCTTAGTATTTTGTGTACATAAGATCATGTCATCTGATAATTTTACTTCTTTCTTTACAATCTGGATGTATTTTTTTTCTCTTGTTTAATTGCTTTGCCTAAAACCTCTAGTACAATGTTGAATAGAATTGATGAGAGCAGATATCTCTATCTTATTCCAGATATAATGGGTAAAGGTTTCTGTCTTCTAGCATTAAGTATGATATTAGCTGTGAGTTTTTCATAGCTGTCCTTAGGTTGAGGAAGGTCCCTTCTACTCCTAGTTTGTTGAGTTTTGTTTTTTTTTAAATTTATCATGTCAGGTTGGATTTTTGTCAAATGCTTTTACTGTGTCTATTGACAGGATCATGTGGTTTTTGTTCTTCATGTTGTTGTTGTGATATATTTAATATACCACAAAATTAATACTTTATATTAATTTTGGGAAAGTAAACCAACCTTCCAGTCCTGAGATGAATTCCAGTTGGTCATGGTGTATAATTATTGTTTGTATGTTGCTGGATCCATTTACTAGTATTTTTGAGGATTTTTACATCTGTATTCATAGTATATATACATTCAATGGTCTGAGTTTTCTTTTCTTGTGGTGTTTTTGTCTAGTTTGGGCATCAGGAAGATGCTGGTCTTGTAAATGATTTGGCAAGTTTCGTTCTTCTTCTATTTTCTGGAAGAGCTTGAGAAGGATTTGGTGTTTATTCTTTTTTAAATGAGAATTTACCAGTGAGGCTATCTGGCTGGTCCTGGGCTTTTCTTTGTTGAGAGTTTTTAAATTTATTTTTTTAATTTTATTTTTTTTGTGTTAATAGTGTATATATTTATGGAGTATATGAGATATGTTGACATAAGCATACAATATATCATAATCACATCAGGAAAATGGGGTACGCATCACCTGAAGCATTCGTCACTTCTTTGCATTAAAAACATTCCTATTATACTCTTTTAGTTATTTTTAAATGTACAATAAATTATTGTTGACTGTTGTGCTATCAAATAACAGATTTTATTCCTTCTATCTATATTTTAATAGTTATTATCCATCCTGACTCCCCTCTCCCTCAATGAGTTTTTGTTATTACTGACTCAATCTGGTTATTTATTGTAGGTGTGTTAAATTTTTCTGTTTCTTGAGTCAGTTTTGATTGTGTGTTTCTAGGAATTTGTTCATTTCATCTGGTTTATCTAATTTCTTGTCATACAAATGCTCATAGTATTCTCTTATAATTCCTTATTTCTGTAAGGTCTGTAGTAATTTCTTTCATTTCTGATTTTAGTAATTTTAGTCTTTTCCCTTTTCTTGTCTAACTAAACACTTGTCAATTTTCCGTTCTTTTCAAAGAACCAACTTTTGGTTTGATTGCATTCCCTATTGTTTTTCTATTCTGTATTTCATTTATCTCTATTTTAATCTTTATTTCTTTCCTTCTGTTTGCTTGGTGTTTGGTTTGCTCATCTGACTTCCTAGATGGCAGATTAGGTTATTGATTTAAATTATTTCTTCTTTTGAAATATAGGTATTATAGCTATCATTTTCTCTCTAAGCACTTCTTTAGCTGCATCCCATAAGTTTTGATATTTTGTGGTTTTGTTTACATTTGTCCCAAAGTATTTTCTAATTTCCCTTGTGATATTTTGACCTATTGGTTATTTAGGAATGTGTTGTTCAATTTCCACATATTTGTGAATTTCCCAAATTTCCTTCCATTGTTTATTTCTAATTTCATTACACTGTGGTAGATAATATATTTGGTGTGATTTCAATTATTTTAAGTTTTTTGAGGCTTCTTTTATGACCTAGCTTATGGTCTATCCTGAAGAATTTTTCGTGTGCACATGAGAAGATTATGTATTCTGCTGTTATTGGGTGGAATGCTGTATGGGTATATGTTAATTCTAGTTGGTGTATAGTGTTGTTCAAGTCTTCTGTTTCCTTATTGAGGTACAGAAGTGGATCATTCGTAGCTATGATAAATAATTTGGCTTTTATTCAAAGAGCAATGGAAAGACACTGGACAGTTTAATGAGATCAGTTTTGCTGGTATTTGGAGAATGTAATGGAGGAGAACAGAGCAAAGATAAGGAGATCAGTCAGGAGACTTCGGTAATTCAGGATAGACCTGGACCTAGGAGGGGGAAGGTAAGATAAAAAGAAGGGATATTTTCTGTGTAAATTTTGGAGGTAGAGTCAACAAGACTTACTGATACATATTTTGTTGAGGTCAGGAAAAGAGAAGAATTTATGATTATGACTATATTTCTGGTTTGAATAAACAAATAAGTGGTGAAGACATATTGACATGGAAAAAATAAGGACAGGAACAGGTCCAGGAGATATAAAGACTTCTTGGCAATATAAGTTTAAGGTGTCCGCTAGATATGCAAATGGAGATATCAAATAGGTAGACAGATATGCATGTCATGAGCTCAAATGAAAGTTCTTGACTAGATAAATAAATTTGGGAGTTAGCATACAGATAGTATTAGAAGCCATGGTCCGGACAACATAACATAGAGAAGGGACATAAAGAAAAAGTGGAAACCAGGATTGAGTCCTGAGGTAACACAATATTGGGATGAATCTGCCAACAAGACCAAACAAGAGTAGCAACTGATGTAATCGGAAAGACAGCAGAGTGTTGTCTCACAGGCCAGGCATGGTGGCTGACACCTGTAATCCCAGCTCTTTGGGAGGCCAAGGCAGGCGGATCACGAGGTCAGGATTTCAAGACCAGCCTGTCCAACATGGTGAAACCTTGTCTCTACTAAAAATGCAAAAAAATTAGCTGGGCATGGTGGTGCATGCCTGTAATCCCAGCTACTCGGGAGGCTGACGCAGGAGAATTGCTTGAACCGGGATCTGGGAGGTGGAGGTTGCAGTGAGCCAATATGGTGCCACTGCATTCCAACCTGGGCTACGAGTCAGATGCCATCTCAAAAACAAAAAACAGAGTGTTGTGTTGTGTCACAATATCCAAAGAAGAAAATCTTTTAAGAAAAAAGAATGGTTAATGATGTTAAATATTGAAGGGATTTCAAATAAAATGAGGATAGATAAGTGTCTATTAGATTTGGCAACGTGCATGTTGCATGTTGCAATAACATGCGTAGTTTCATTAGACGTGCAGGGCCAGAATTCATACCAGAGTGCACTGAAAAGTTAATAGGGGTGGCTCACACCTATAATCCCAGCACTTTGGGAGGCCAAGATGGGTGGATCACGAGGTCAAGAGATCGACACCATCCTGGTCAACATGGTGAAACCTCGTCTCTACTAAAAATACAAAAATTAGCTGGGCATGGTGGCACACGCCTGTAGTCCCAGCTACTTGGGAGGCTGAGGTAGGAGAATTGCTTGAACCCAGGAGACAGAGGTTGTGGTGAGCCGAGATCGCGCCATTGCACTCCAGCCTGGGTAACAAGAGCGAAACTCCGTCACAAAAAAAAAAAAGAAAAGTTAATGGGGACCTGTAGATGGTATGTATAGACAACTCTGTTGAAACACTTGACTCCGAACAGGAACAAAGAAATGAGATGGTAGCTGGAGAGGAGCACTGGGTCAAAGGAGGGCTTTTACTTAATTAGGGGTAGTTCCTAGAAATATTATAAGTAGTTGTTGTTATTATCATTATTAGTATTATTTCTTTGATGATCATCATTACAGTATTCAGTGAAATACACTTAAAAGCAATTATTGAACAGAAACACTTCTATCCTGAAAAGCACAAATACTGAGGCCTCAAAGCATTGATTATTATTCTTTTCTAGTCTCATAAATAAGGGGATCAATATAATAGGGAATGAGAACTGAGCTGCATGGAAATGATGAATACAGAGAGAAGACAGGCAACAAAGTGCTGTTTATAGAGTTATGGAATGAGAGAAATAGACAGTTAAAAGGTAAAGAGGAAGGGTGTTATTTTATAAACTAGCCTTGGTGTTCCAGTGAAAATTTTGATATTTTTACTGCTTCAGCAAACATTTGCTCCCCAGATCAACAATGAGGCCTAGTGATTACTTTGGGCATAGCTTGACTGGGGCTGTAGCAAACATCTTCTTAGGCCGTTAGCATATCACTCATTCATTTACTGCACAACTTCAAGCAAGTAATTTAACTTCATTTTCCTTATCTCTTAAATTGCATGTTAGTACATACTTCATAAAATGGTTGTAAAGATTAAATAAAAGAATATGTCTAACTAAAATGCCTGTATCAGCTAGATAGATTAAGTGTTCTAGCAAGTATACCCAAAGATATAATGGCTTAGTAAAACAAATGGCTATTTCTTTCTTTTTTTTTTTCCTATTACACTTTAAGTTCTGGGATACGTGTGTAGAATGTGCAAGTTTGTTACATAGGTATACACGTGCCATGGTGGTTTGCTGCACCTATTAACCCATCATTAACCCATCATCTACTTTAGGTATTTTTCCTAGTGCTATCCCTCCCCTAGCGCCCAGCCCCTGACAGGCCATGAGTTCTCATTGTTCAACTCCCACTTATGAGTGAGAACATGTAGTGTTTCATTTTCTGTTCCTGCGTTAGTTTGCTGAGAATGATGGTTTCTAGCTTTAACCATGTCCCTGGAAACATCATGAACTCATCCTTTCTTATGGCTGCATAGTATTCTTTATACATTTCTTTATACAGTCTATCATTGATGAGCATTTGGGTTGGTTCCAAGTCTTAGCTCTTGTGAACAGTGCTGCAGTAAACATAGGTGTGCATGTGTCTTTATAGTAGAATGATTTATAATCCTTTGGGTATATACCCAATAGTGGGATTGCTGGGTCAAATGATATTTCTGGTCCTAGATCCTTGAGGGATTGCCACACTGTCTTCCACAATGGTTGAACTAATTTATACTCCCACCAACAGTGTAAAAGCATTCCTATTTCTTCACATCCTCTCCAAATATCTGTTGTTTCCTGACTTTTTAATGATCGCCATTCCAAGTAGCGTGAGATGGTATCTCATTGTGGTTTTGATTTGCATCTCCCTAATGACCAGTGATGATGAGCTATTTTTCATATGTTTGTTGGCTGCATAAATGTCTTCTTTTGAGAAGTGTCTGTTCATATCCTTTACCCACTTTTTGATGGAGTTGTTTTAGAAAAAAAAAAACCATTGTTAATGAGGCAGATGACTTTGGAGGAAATATTTTTTTAAAGCTATCCAGCAGAACACCTTGTCATGTTTATAGGACCCACTTCCTGGCCCTTCAATTGTTTCTGTGTCTTCTCACCTTAAAAAAATGAAATATAATGTACAGTAACCTTTTAATCGAAACACAGCATTGTAGGTGGAGACTGAAAGCATGCCACTGTTTGTTGTTTAACAGCTGATCCAGGTATTCTGGTGATGCCACTGTGCTGCTTAGTTACACTGAACACATTACTTTGTCACTATACTAATGGTATATACTTTTTTTTTTTTTTTACTGTTAAGCACTTATGTGAGAATAAGTGTAAGAAAATGATTGCTTATCAGTAGCATATAAATTCAGAGTCAGGAATGATGGTGATGCCAAACAATCACAGAATGTCCACCTGGGTGGCTGAAATAATGACATCTTTGCTTTGTTCAATACAACTATACAAACCTTGTTTCATGCACAAAATTATTTAAAATATTGTATAAAATTACCTTTGGGTGGCCGGGCAAGGTGGCTCATGCCGGTAATCCCAGCACTTTGGGAGGTTGAGGAGGGCAGATCACGAGGTCAGGAGTTTGAGACGAGCCTGGCCAACATGCTGAAACCCCAACTCTACTAAAAATACAAATAATTAGCCGGATGTGGTGGAGGGCACCTATAATCCCAGCTACTCAGGAGGCTGAGGCAGGAGAATTGCTTGAACCTGGGAGGCGGAGGTTGCAGTGAGCCCAGACCACACCATTGCACTACAGCCTAGGC
>NW_016107504.1:3803622-3819377 GCF_001604975.1 Cebus imitator
ATGTCATGTTTTTAAGTGCTGTTAAATATTTTTAAGTGCTTTCTGTGGGACAGTCAGTTTGTATACCTAGCCCACAAACGTATCGGTATTCCACCATATGTTTTCTCCACGCCTGCTATGAGGATGTAAAACTGTTAGGAAAAATAAATCACAAAATTGAGCTGATTAGCTCCATAACAAATTTATGATTTTCAGCCTCAGCTGGGCCTTCTCTATTGTTCTACAACTCTTTAATTCATCTTTATTCAGTTTCATTTCTGATTTCCCACAGCAGCTGTTTCAACCCATTACTACACTCCAATCCTCCCACTCCAACCTCTTCATCTTTTAATCATTTCAGAAAATGAAGCTTCTTACTTCACAACAAAGAAACGACTTTCAGGTGAGAATCCCTTCAACCCTTCTTCATTTCATTCCAAAGTTTTTTTCTTTTCTTCATCCTTTCCTGCTTCCCTCCTCTCTTGGAAGAAGGGGTGTTCTTTCTTACCTTTTTTCCCGCTCTCTCTACGTATGGTCTAGAATAGTGTTACTTAAAGTGTGGTCATGGACCCCTTCCAATCCACAAACTGTTTGATACTGATCTGCATCAGCATAAGCACTGAAATTAAGAGTAAGAACTTTGAAACTTCTGTAGCAATTTGATAAATCAATTTTATGTTCATTGGCTCTAATAATGAAAACTTGGGGTTTGTATTTTGAATGTCTTTGTGTTTGTACTGCATTTTTCTAGTAACTCATTTTTATTATATTTTACAGAAGTACCAGTCTGCAACAGTTTGCAGACTTCAAAATCTGATCCTTCACCACAGATAGTTTGAGAACTGTTGGACTAAAACCCATCCTACACTAACTTGTCTGAGATTTGACTCCATGCATTAACCCTTTTCTCTCTCATTTCTTCACTCTCACTCTCCATACACATTCTGTTTTATTTTTGCCTCAAAAAGTGACATTTATTCAAAGAAAAAAAAAAAGACAAAATGTCCATCCTTTGGCTCCCTTCCCTCCCAGCTCTTGCTGCTCTTCAGTCTCTCCAAGACTGAACTCTCGCTGGGGCTAGGTTGCAGGAGAGCCCCTCAGATGAGGTCAGCAACACTAAGGGGCATTAGCTCAATGGAGGTGTTGTAGAAGGTCTCTAAGTCTTGAAGAGTCCTCTTGTCTTCTTCTGTCACCATGTTAATAGCCAAACCCTTACAGCCAAACCATCCACCTCGACCAATTCTGTGGATATAGTTTTCCCTGTTGGTGGGAAGGTCATAGTTGATGACTAAAGAAACCTGCTGCACATCGATGCCTCTGGCCTACATCAAGAAAGACAACTCTTCAGCATGTGCATGAGAATCTATTCCAAAGGGATGACATGTTGGTATCCATGTAGGCAGCCAAGGAAAGGAGAGGAAATAAGCATCCCTGTTCTCCAAAGACCTTAGACATGCCAGATTCTATTCCAAGTTGCTACTTTCCTGAGAGGGGCACTGGATGTCCCCTTGGAGAGGGAATCACCTTGGATGACATTCTTACATATTAACTTTGCCTACTGTATTGCCATCTTATTTCTCACTTTCTGTTTACTGCCAGCCTTCTCGAAAGAATAATTCTCATATACTGTTTCCACCCTCCTCATCTTATGTTTATCCCTCAAACCATGGCAACTTGGCTTATCCCCCTACTACTGCTCCAGGAAAAGTCACCAGTGATGTTTAAATTGCCCAATTCATAATGGCCCTTCTTGTCCTGTCAGACCTCTACTCTGTGTTTACTGTGACCACCCCTTCCTTTGAGGACCTCTCTTCTCCTATGTTTCTCTGATAGCCCTCATCTGATTGTTACTTCTTTCAGTGTCTTTTAGAGTGTTCTCTTACTCCAGCTACCTGTCATTCAGGTAGCTGGAGTAAGAGAACACTCTAAAAGACACTGAAAGAAGTCCTCAGACTTCTCCTTTTGCGCTACATTTATTGCCATCAATTTATTCAACATCTGTGTGCTGATGAATCCCAAATATCTTAACTCTAACCCTAACTTCTCTAACCAAGCTGCACGCTGAGTTTTCAATTGGCTTACTAGATAGTTTCACGTGGATATCCCAAACACATCTGGAAATCAACTTATCTGAAACAAAAACTTGTTATACACAACCTTGGGCTTCTTAGGTATTCCCTGCTTTAGTTATTGGCCTCTCTATCTACCTGATTACCCAGGCCTGGGAGTCATCTTTAACTCTTACTTATCTCTCATTCTTATACTAAGTCCATCAACATTACCTTAAATCCATTCCACTTCTATTGCCTTATTTCATCAACCCCTACTGAGAGCCACGTGACTACTCTCTCTATATCCAGTCTATTCTTGGCACCTCTATCAAAAGGAATGTTCAGAAAACACTGTTCTGATCTATCACTTTCCTGCTTAAAACCTTTCGTTAATTTCTCATGGCCTATAAGGAGAACCCCAAACTCTTTAGCATTGCATGTAGGAATATTTATAATCACATTCCAGACAAGTTCTCTAGCCTTGTTTTTCACCATTATCCCATTATTCTGGTCAGATTATTGGCAGTTCCTTGAGTATGCTATGTACTGTCACTTCTCTATTTTTATTTTAGGAAATTAATTTTATTCCCTTCTTTGCCCATGCTGTTTTCTCTTTCTGGAACGTTCCTCCCCACTTCTTTACTAATAAACTTCAACTCATCCTTTAAGTCCTAATTTAAATATTGCCTCCTCTATCAGGCCAGTCTGATGTTATAGATCTATTCCCTTCCGCCACCTAGTCTCCCTTTCTTGAGGACAAGGACAATGTCATGAATCTTTATGTACCTGGCCCCATGACTAGCATATAATGTTTCTTGAGTGACTACAAGAAGAAGAAAATAAAAAAGGAAAATAGTCTCCATAAAGGGTATTTCTTAATAAAATAATTATATCTGTGACATAATTTTTTTCATATTCTAGAGAAAAGAAAATTCTATCCCCTTAGGTAGTGGCATCTGAAAGTTACCAGCAACAGACTGTCAAAGAGTATATTGTAGATTCATTTATTTAAATCTCAAAGACAAAAAATATATTTTTCTTCTAAAAATGCCATACAATACATGTAGTAGGAGCTCCTACAGTAGTAGGAGCATTGTGTGTGCTCAATAATACATACAATATTGAAATCAACTGCAAAAATGTAGATACATGGTTACTGCTGCTTACCAGTACCATGCCTCAAATTAAAAACTACCAACAAGAAATGTAGCAGGTCTTGGGGAAGAATTATGTATTCAAATATTATTTTTAAATAATTTGTCCTTGTTGCTGTAGATCTGTTTCTCTTCTCCAAATCAAAATATGGACGAGCCTTTCTGTTCCCCTTTCTTAGGTGCTTTTGTTTGCGAGGTCAAAATCAGAAGTTCAGGAAGATCACCTGAATCCAGAGATTTTGGTTTCACAAGCCTAGGCTCATTGAGGAAAAGTATGCTGACTTGTCCCTGAGGGTTAACAGGTGAATGCTTTTGAGTAGAGGTGGGAGAAGCTGTCTAACATAGAAGTTGAGCTTCTCTAAGACTAGAGAGGAGATGGGAGTAATGGTAGATTTCATGAGCATAAAGAACTACTTTTGCTGCCTTTTAGTATCCTAAAGAAGAGACATGATCTCAAAAGAGAATGGAGACATGATACACTTAAGAAAGTCTGAATACTAAACCATGAGGCTGCCAACCTCAACCAAAACACCCCACTATCACCGCCAATGTGCAAGAGTGGCACAGAAGCACTACCCTTTCTAAGTTTAAAGGGACTTGCCTGACAAACATATCAACAATGATGGGTATGCACAAAAGGGCAGAGGGCCTACCCTGAAAGTTGTGTTCTGTGTATCATTTGCTAGGGTCTTCACACTACCTTGACGGAGGGAGATAAAATCATGAGTGAGATTGAATTTTTAGCCAGCTGGAAAGGTGAAAGGCTCAGAGCAGATTGAATTTTGTTGTAGGGATATAACGAAATGTGACATTTTTGCACCCTGGTTGTGTGGACTAGATTTCACGGCTGCAATTCTAATTTGGTGTTCTTGGTAACTTACTTGCTCACTTTGTACCTTAAATTTATACTTTAAAAAAACAAAGATAACACCTTCCCTCTACCTTACAAGATTTTTATTATACAAAAATTAAATAAGGTAAGAAAAATTACTTTGAAAAGGCACAAAACAAATGAATATATTTCAGTAAAATGCAGAAATCAGTGTAAAAAAACATATTTGATAGCTTTAGTTCTATATTGAACCTAAAGGATATATTATGATAAAACTGATAGCACAAATATATTTATTATCTTAATCTAGGTTGCCTGTGTTGAGATATGTTTTTAATATTTTCTGTACAAATGCACTAGTTGTTTTCCTCAGCTTGTATTTAATTGTCTTGTGTTTAATCACTTTCAAATGAAAGAAGTCCAGATATATAGTTTCCATTATGAACTACATCTTCAATAATTTGATCTTTACTGAGGACAGTGTTATTCCTTGGGTGTAATGAACTATAACAACTGCATCATAACATATATTCACTGATGACTCATGTTCTGAACCACACAGAGTCAGACCTTGGAACATTTCTGCTTGCCTCATTGCCAGCTCCTTGGGCAAACCCTATAAGTTAAAAGTATCTGGGTTGCCAGAGTTTGCAGAATTAGATTGCCTAAGTGAAGGGAGGGCATATGTAATATATAGGAGGCACCATTGCACACTGAGGACAGTGACTCTGGATGGTGACTGCATTGCACAACTCTAGGGGGCACTTGACCCAGCTTTGAATCCATTCCACCATATAACAACTACATGATATTAGACAAATCATTTAACCTTAGTAACCCTTGTAAAATAGGGGTAATAATAGTACCTTCTTCATGGAGTTATTGGGAAGATTCAATCATATAATGAATGTAAAGCCCTCAGCACAGTGCCTAACACTGTGCATACCCAATAAATGGCAGCTGGTGTCAATATAAAAGTATCAGCAGGTAGGGGCAGAGTGGTGGGGAGATGATTCCAAGACCACCTTGGGAGCAAAGATCTGCATTTACTGGAAAGTCAAATCATCACTAGGAAATGCTATCTGGGAAAAAAATACCATGTGTCTGATTATGATGTAAAACATACATTCCTCACTACAGGGCAGGAACTTTGTCCTGATTACTGTGATGTCCGGTATAGAATGGTGCTCCACATATAGTAATCACTCGATAAACATGAAATAAGTGAATCAAACTAGGAGTTGCCAATGACATAGGTCCCAGAGCTCTATAGCAGCCCACCACTGATAGTTTAGCACAATGCCCTGAATATAGTATGCGCTCAAGAAGGAATGAATGATGTAAGACCCTCAAACAGTGTTGTACTTTACCAGATCAGTTTCTACTTTACCTTAGCTGGATAAGTTACATCACCCAGGTTCAGCTTTTTTTGGTTGCCTCGATTTCATCAGCTCCAAAGCCCTATCTCAATTTTAGAATCCTAATTCATCATGTACATTCATTTGACAAATACTCTGAGTGCTTAGTACATGCCAGGCATTATGCTGGATGCCATGAGCCTCCTGGAGCTTGTTTAGTGGGAAGACTAGCAGCATGCAAGTCAACAAACAGATAAGATGATTTCAAATAGTGATAACTGACTGCTATAAGAAAAATAAAATACGGTAACTTTATGGGGGATTACCTTAGATGATGTGGTCAGAAAAAGGTCAGAGAGAGCTTCATCTCTAAGAATGTAACACCTAAGCTGGATGATGAAAATCAGTAGCTGTGGAAATAAAAGCAGGTTGCTCTCTTGGAAGTGCCCAATTTCTTCTGAAAAGCTGTGAAAAATCTCTCAAAAAATGGAGGACAGTTAAGCAAAACTGGAGACTGCAGGAGGAGAAAGTGAGCAAGGATTGGCAAATTGCCATCCTGCCTAAACCAGTCTCAACTTTTTGAGCTATTTTTAGAGGTTAGGTGTTTCACTGCATGTCAAGGTTAGAAAAGAACTTAGAGATCATCCAGATCTGTGCTTTTCTATATGTGGTATACGTACCCCTGGTGGTACATGACATGATTTTAGGTGCTCAAAGATGAACATTATTTATTTTGACGTGTATTTAAAAAAACATCCAGGCCGGGCATGGTGGCTCATGCCTGTAATCCCAGCAGTTTGGGAGGCCAAGGTGAGTGGATCATCTGAAGTCAGGAGTTCAAGACCAGCCTGGCCAACATGGTGAAACCCTGTCTCTACTAAAAATACAAAAAATAANTACAAAAAATAAAAAAAAAATTAGCCAGGTGTGGTGGCACACGTGTATGTAGTTCCAGCTATCCAGAATGCTGAGGCAGGAGGAGAATTGCTTGATCCCGGGAGGTGGAGGTTGCAGTGAGTTGAGATCGAGCCACTGCACTCCAGCCTGGGCAACAGAGTGAGACTCTGTCTGAAAAAAACAAAAAACAAAAACAAAAACCATCTAATATCCAGCCCATGATGTCGTGATTATTATTCTTTTGATGAAATTAATGTAGGAAGAGCCACGCCAAGTCACTTTCCAGAGATCAACTTGATTGGCCAAGAATGGACCCTGGATAGGCTTATGAGATGAACCTGAGGTAGGGAAGGCTGCCATCCCTACCCCCAGGGAATGAGGCAGAGCATGCACAAATACCCTTCCTGTAATTTATATTACCCTTGGATATGTCAAAAATCATGCAGGTTATACACAGATGGAAATATTGATTTGACTCTTTTGCCTTTGAATTCCTTCCACAAAGAAATTATTTTAGAGCCTATAAACATCTAAGGAAATGGCAGGTCCTCTTGGTGGTTAAGTGAAAAGCCTCTAGAGTTAGTCATACCTGGATTTGAATCTCAGCTCTGCCATTTAATAGCTATGTGACCTTGGGCAAGTAGTTTAAACCTGTCTACACCTTAGTTTCCTCATCTGGAGAGATGGGGATTCTAGGACCTATTTCTTAGAGTTATTGAAATGATTAAATGAGATAATATACACTTTTCCCAGTGTCTGGGGAAAAAAGGTGTTTGAGCACCTATTTTGTACGTGCTCAAAATACATGATAGCTCTAATTATTCAAATTTTGGGGGGCAGTCTCCATTTCAAATACTCTGTTCCATTTTTGGATTATTCATACTCATTTGAAATTCTAAAATGCCATCACTGTGTATTTTTCTTCAGCATTTGAAGGAGGATTTTTTTTTTCAGGTATAAAGACATAAAACTGCCTCCACTATCTATACTTGATTTGAAACTCTCAATCCTAGTCAAAGACATAGACCCAAAGCATAGGATGGCTACTATCAATAAACAGAAAATAACAAGTATTGGTGAGGATGTAGAGAAAAATGGAACCCTTGTGGACAGTTGGTGGGAATGTAAAATAGTTCAACCACTGTGGGAAACAGTATGGCAGTTCCTTAAAAAATTAAAAATAGAATTATATGATCCATCAATTTTGCTTATGGGTATATACTCAAAGGAATTGAAAACAGTCTTGAAGAGATATTTGTACACCTATTTTCAGAGCAGCATTATTCATAATAGCTAAAACAGGAAGCAGCTCAAGTGTCCATCAACAGATGAATGGATAGGCAAAATGTGGTATATACATAAAATGAAATATTATTCAGCCTTAACAAAGAAGGAAGCTCTGTAATATGCTACAGCATGGGTGAACCTTGAGGACATTATGCTAAAGGAAATAAACCAGTCATAAAAAGGCAAATACTGTATGATTCTACCTATATGAGATACTCAGAGGAGTCAAAATCATAGAGAAAACACAACAGTGTTGCCAGGGATTGAGGGAAGGCAAGAATGGGGAGTTATTGTTTAATGGGTACAGAGTTTTGGTTGTACAAGATGAAAAGGGTTATGGAGATGGATGGTGGTGATGGCTGTTTGACATAATGATGTGTTTAATGCCACTGAATTATACATTTAAAAACAGTTAAGATGGTACATTTTGTTTCATGTATTCTAATGCAATAAGAAATTCGAGAAAAAAGAAGACCTAAAGCAGACTTGTACCCACGAAGAATGGTGAAGGGAAGAAGAATTATCTTTGAACACAGAAGTACCAGGCAGTGAAATTTTGAGTTTTCCACAGAAGTACAACAATGAGTGGACAGACAGGAAGCTAGGGTGGGAGAGACCTTTCACTGGGTGTGACCCTTTACTTCCCGTTCTACTTGAAGATTTTGCTTTAATTAACACAAAGGTGAAGTTCTGATTGTAGATGGTCTGACATTACTTATGATCAGTCATTTTTCTAAATTATCTAAACCTCATTGTAATTATACATATGAAATGCCTGGCAATAAAATTGCATTGTAATTACACAGCCCTTAACATCAGTATTCAACCTGCAGGCTCCAGCTGCCCTCTGATATTCATTATAATCAGGTTTCACCTGTTTACAAATGGCAGAGGAGGTAAATCCACTCAATGGGTTTTGTTCTGGAATCTGTATGCCCTCCGGGGTCAGCCGAAACTCTTAGAAAAATGTCCTTTAATATTTGAATCAATATACATGTATTCAAACCATACCCTTCTTCTTCGTCAACTCTCTAGTTCTGCATACCTAATTAGACCCATCAATTCCTCCATAGCCTTCCTGAGACAGAGAGGAGACTTAAGCAATGGGCCAGCCAGGGTACTGCCTGGGGTGCCAATTTAAAAGGGATGTTTAAAAATCCCTGGAATAAAACATAAATATGGTACTGCATACCTTGGGTTTCTGCCAGTACTTCCTAAAGTAATTGGTGAAATGAAAATTGGCCACTTCTTTCACCTAAGGAGGCTGGGACCCTTGAGTAAAAAATTAAAAGCGAAAGCAAGCCAGTCTTCACTGTGCCAAACACATTATTTTCGTGACAAGCACGTGCAAGTTAAAGGGTGTGCCACCAACGGTGAGATTAGCAAGCTGGGAGTTGCTGAAAGTAGGCAACTCTCCACAATCACCTGATATTGAGAAACAAAATACTGCATGTTGCAATGCTCTTTATCAAAAATGAGGGGTTCATTTCCTTATGTAAATTTTAAATCCTCTAATATACCTTCCCCAAAGTTGCCTGGTTTGGAGAATTGCAAAAGGGACAAAATAAGAACTACAGAAAAGTGGGAAATGGTTTGTTGTCAAAAAAAAAAAAAAACCAAAAAGGGGACATTCTAAGGTCTTTTGAATGTGATTTTATAACTATATACTTTTAAGTTACCTGATTTTATAATTATATCTCTGTAAGTTACTGCCATTATATTTAGTTTTGAGTGACAAAAGAAATGAAAGTAATAAATCAGTGATTTAAAATGCCAATTTAGGATTTTTCGCTATAGTCGCACGCAAAAACACACACACGCACACACACACACACACACACACACACACACACACACACACACACACACACACACACCGGTTAAGTTTGTAGACTCAGATGTGAGCCTACCAGAGATTAAATCCTGGCTCCACCACTTACTAGCTGTGTTATCTTGGCTAAGTGACTTAACCTTTGGGCCTCAGATATTAAATGGGGATGATGGTGGTGGTGGTGATGACAATGATGATGATAATGGTGCTCACCTCTTAGGATTAAATGAGGTAATGTATGTAAAGTCGTTAGCATAGTTCCTAACATATGGTAAACACTCAATAAATGACAGCTATTATTGTTATAAATGTAGGTAGTGAATTCTTTATTTAAAACATAAGGAAAAATGGCATACACTTTTAAAAACAGAAGCTCAGTCTCTCCCTACTCTCATTAAGTAAATGTGAGAAAATATTTTAAACATATTCAGGTGAAGAGGCACCAAAACAAAAGCCTGCCTCGGGCATCCACCTTGTTTCATCCAGTCTTGCAGAGGAGGGCAGCTGTGGTACAAGCAAAAGAACGCTAGATTTTTATAACTGGAAAATCTGGCTTCAGGTCGCATCTCTGCTGCTTAATAGTTACTAGTGTGACCATGAACAAATCATATAACTTCTCTGAGTTACAATTTCCTCATATGGAAATGAAGATACCTAATTTATAGATGAGTGGTGAGGACTGCAAATGGTTTTATGGAAAAGCATCAAGCACATATTAGGCACTCAGCAATTTTTATTGACTCTGAATCACAGAAATAAAATACTTCTATGGAGATTTTAATACTTATCTGTCATCAAGGATGATGGCTCAAGTTTCTGAGCAGCACTGATTTTGCCTCAAATTAGCTTCTGCCACTTCTTGTGAAAAGGTCAATATTGCTGTCATATCCACAAAGCTCCAGGATGTAATTGTGTATGCCTGCTAAGACACTTTTTAAACTAGAGTTTAGCTTAAATGCCAGCACAGACCTTTCTAAATGTATGTAGTACTGAAAAAAAATGCTGAAATATTCCAAAGATGGTACTATTAATACTAACTTCAAAAATGATGAGGAAGTTGACGGTGGCAACTATAGTAACATATTTTAGTTTTTGATGGTTTTGTTTCATTTTGTTTTAAGTCACTGGCAAGATTATAGTCCAATTTGTCCTCTATTGACTGCTGAATGATATTGTTTGTTGAACATTCCTGGAATCTGTTTGACTGTAACATAATCTGGTTTTGTGTACATAAAATTAGATTTAATGCAGAAACAGGAGACGTGAAAAGCATCAAAATAATTCCTGAATACTCATAGGCCTTATAAAAATATTTAACAGCATTAACTGATTTCCACTCTGATAGATATGGAGCAAATTTAGCAGTCTCTAGAAGCTCTTACTCAAACATATAGTAATCTCCCTTTATACATAGTTTCACTTTCAGTGGCTTCACTTACCCACAGCCAACTGCGATCTGAAAATATTAAATGGAAAATTTCAGAAATAAACAATTCATACGTTTTAAATTATGGACGATTTTAAGTAGGGTGATGAAATCTTGCACCGTCCTGCTCTGTCCCCTGGTATATGAATCTTCCCTTTGTCAGGGTAACCATGCAGTCTAAACTACTCACCCATTAGTCACTTAGTAGCCATCTCAGTTATCAGATCGACTGTTCTGATATCACAGTGCTTGTGTTCAAGTAACCCTTATTTTACTTAATAAGCACCCCAAACTGTAAGAGTAGTAAGGCTGGCAATTCAGATATGCCAAAGAAAAGCTGTAAAGTGTTTCCTTTAAGCGAAGAGGTAGGCCAGGCACAGTAGCTCACGCCTGTAATCCCAACACTTTGGGAGGATGAGGTGGGTGGATCGCTTGAGTTCATGAGTTTGAGACCATCCTGGGCCACATGTCGAAACCTCATCTCCATGAAAAATACAAAAATTAGCAAAGCATAGTGGCACAAATCTGTAGTCGCAACAGCTTGGTAGGCTGAGGTGGGAGGATTGCTTCAGGCCGGAAGGTTGAGACTGCAGTGAGCTGTGAATAAACAACTGCATTCCACAAAAAAAAAAAAAAAAGAAAAGTTTAAAAAATCAAAACCTAATCGTTCTCAACTTAGTAAAGAAAAAAATAACTTTTATTAAAATACATTGTTATAATTGTTCTATTAATCTCTAATGTGGCTAATTTATAAATTAAACTTTATCATAGATATGTGTGTATGGAAAAAACGTAGTATATACAAGGTACAGTACTATTTGCTATTTCAGACATCCACTGGGGGTTAATAATGTCAGATGGATGACAAAGTAGTATATAAAGAGCCTTTCAGAATCAATAACTAAAAGACCATTAAAATAGTGGGCATAGGCTATGAGTAGATTATTAAAAAAAGAACTACAAATGGTTCATATAATCAATAAACATATGAAAAATGTCAAATCTCACTAGTATTCAAAGAAATAAGCCACAATAAGATATTATTTTTCACCAATATGGTACTGCTAAATATCATTTTTAAGATGCTATTAGAAGGGCTCAGGAAAACCAGCATTCCTATACATTGATGATACAAACTTTCTAGCAGGCAATATGTGTATTGGTACCTGACATATAGTATTTCTTCAGTAAATATCTTTTCATTCATTATGAGTGAATAATTTCATTACTGACATTAAAATAAATTTTCAGACATTTTGACAACGTGCCTTGGCACAATGCTCTGAATTCATAAAAATTGCCACTGAATCTCACTATTGTTGGCTGCTAACCTTGTGGAAGTTTATAATATCCTGCTATTGTTAGCTTGCTTTCATGCCATCTTTCCCTTTTCTTCGAAGTGGTGTATGGCATATATATTTTTAATTAAAGTGCCTCATATATAACTTTGTTTTGAGATATCTAAAAAAAAAAAAAAAACCTCATGTTGAACCTTAGGATAATTGTAGCCACCTTACAGGGTTGCAGATTTGGGGCTGGGAAGCACTGCCTGGCAGCCAGCTGTGTGATACTGTTCAATTGTTAGTTCTTTGCTAATTCTGTAATGTATTCTTCTCACAATATGAACAGATCCTTTCTGTCAATAAGGAAAGCATAATTTTGTTATTGATAGGTAAGCACTTTATTATCTGTATGTGGCAGGCTTAGACATATTGCTGTCTTTTGAAGAAAAACAGCTGTTTCCAGATGTCATTAAAGAAGGCATTACCACTGACAAAGCTTTCTCATAAAGTATCTTACAACAGTTCTGTGTGCTGTCAGAGCTGTTTGTACCAAAAAATCTGTGGGAGTTAGGGCCCTGTACTTTCTAATTGCTAACTGCTTTGATTACAACCTCCTGCTCAGATATTACAGTGAGTGACATTTCCATCTATACACATGATTCCATCTATACAGATTTTCTTCTCTTATAATCACATTGCTTCAGTGTTATGACACATCTGATCTTTGTGAATACTTGCCTAGAATTCTGACGCCTCCATTAGTAGCACACAGACAGTTTGGACCTGTTGGAAATTGACACAATGTATTTTGCTTATTCTGGAAGCATTAATTTTAATTTCTCTTTTGTGAATTTATTTATGCAAATGTAATCATTTGACTACATGGCCTTTTTTTGGCATTTCTCAATTATGTTGCCTGGTTTCTCATCCAAAAGGATAATTATTATAGTAAATTCTCAGTACAAAAGATTAATTATTATAGTAACTTCAGTGCTCTTTTTCCACCTGATCAACAGTTACTTTGTATTTAATAAGCTTTTCAAGGCTTTTGTTGAACTTAACTGATTTCCGCTTAAGTCTTCTTTTTCATTTAGTCTTTCAATATGAGAACCCACGAAGAAAAATTATTCAAAAGCTGATAATAATTTAGGTGACTTGTTTTTCCTTCCGACCTATCTAAAGAAGTCCCTTTTTGCCTAAGTACTTAGCTTTCCATTGTGTCCCTATAACCTAGAATTCAACAGAACACTCATCATGCAAACTATGAATTTGCCCTAAACTACACATTTACATACTACATTTTGTGTGTGTTTTATACTTTAAGTTCTGGGGTACATGTGCAGAACATGTAGGTTTGTTACATAGGCATACACATGCCATGGTGGTTTCTTGCACTTATCAACCGGTCATCTACATTGAGTATTTCTCCTAATGCTATTTCTTCCCTGGCCTCCCACCCGCTGACAGGCCCTGCTGTGTAATATTCCCCTCCCTGTGTCAATGTGTTCTTGTTGTTCAATTCCCGCTTATGAGCGAGAACATAGGGTGCTTGGTTTTCTATTCTTATGTTAGTTTGCTGAGAATGATGATTTCCAGCTTCATCCATGTCCCAGCAAAGGACATGAACTCATCCTTTTTATGGCTGCATAGTATTACATGGAGTACATGTGACACTTTTTTTTTTTTTTTTTGAGATAGAATTTTGGTCTGTCGCTAGACTGGAGAGCAGTGGCACAATCTCAACTCATTGCAACCTCTGCCTCCCAGGGTCAAGTGATTCTCCTGTTTCAGCTTCCTGAGTAGCTGGCACTATAGGTGCATGCCACCGCAGCCAGCTAATTTTTGTATTTTTAGTAGAGACAGGGTTTCACCATGTTGGCCAGGATGGTCTCTATCTCTTGACCTCGTGATCCGCCCGCCTCAGCCTCCCAAAGTGCTGGGAGTACAGACCTGAGTCACTGCACCCGGCCACCAAATTTTCTTTACCCAGTCTATCATTGATGGGCATTTGGGTTGGTTCCAAGTCTTTGCTATTGTGGACAGTGCCACAATTACAAACATATGCATGTGTCTTTGTAATAGAATGATTTATAATCCTTTGGGTATATACCCAGTAACAGGATTGCTGGGTCAAATGATATTTCTGGTTCTAGATCCTTGAAGAATCACCACACTGTCTTCCAAAATGTTTGAACTTATTCATACTCCCACCAACAGTGTAAAAGTGTTCCTGTTTCTCCACATTCTCTCCAGCATCTGTTGTTTCCTGACTTTAAAAATATATATATATATATGTACTCTTGCTCTGTCACCCAGGCTGGAGTGCAGTGGCATGATTTCCGCTCACTGCAACCTCTGCCTTCTGGGTACAAGTGATTCCCCTCCTTCAGCCTCCCAAGTAGCTGGAACTACAGGCACGTGCCACCACACTTGGCTAATTTTTTGTATTTTTTTTAGTAGAGATGGGGTTTCACCATGTTAGCCAGGATGGTCTTCATCTCCTGACCTCGTGATCTGCCCACCTTGGCCTCCCAAAGTGCTGAGATTGCAGGTGTAAGCCACCACACCCAGCCATTTCCTGACGTTTTAATGATTGCCATTCTAACTAGTGAGAGATGGTATCTCATTGTGGTTTTGATTTGCATTTTTCTAATGACCAGTGATGAACTTTTTTTTCCCCATGTCTTTGTTGGCTGCATAAATGTCTTGAGAAGTGTTCATTCACATCCTTTGACCACTTTTTGATGGGGTTGATTTTTCTTGTAAATTTGTTTAATCTGGGTATTAGCCCTTAGTCAGATGGATAGATTGCAAAGATTTTCTCCCATTCTGTAGGTTGCCTGTTCACTCTGATGATAGCTTCTTTAGCTGTACAGAAGCTCTTTAGTTTAATTAGATCCCATTTCTCAATTTTGCTTTTGTTGCCATTGCTTTTGATGTTTTAGTCATGAAGTCTTTGCCCATGCCTATGTCCTGAATGGTATTGCTTAGGTTTTCTTCTAGGGTTTTTATGGTTTTAGGTCTTACATTTAAGTCTTTAATCCATCTTGAGTTAATTTTTGTATAACATTTAAGGAGGGGGTCCAGTTTCAGTTTTCTGCATATGGCTAGCCAGTTTTCCCAACACTGTTTATTAAATAAGGAATCCCTTACCCATTGCATGTTTTTGTCAGGTTTGTCAAAGGTCAGATGGTTGTAGATATGTTGGTAGTTGGTTATTTTATCTGTTAGTTGATGCAGTTTCTTCATAGTGTCGATGGTCTTTACAATTTGGTATGTTTTTGCAGTGGCTGGTACCAGTTGTTCCTTTCCATGTCTAGTGCTTCCTTCAGGAGCTCTTTTAAGGCAAGCTTGGTGGTAACCAAATCTCTCAACCTGTGTTTGTCTGTAAGGGATTTTATTTCTTTTTCACTTATGAAAGTTAGTTTGGCTGGATATGAAATTCTGGGTTGAAAATTCTTTTCTTTAAGAATGTTGAAGGCCGGGCGCGGTGGCTCAAGCCTGTAATCCCAGCACTTTGGGAGGCCGAGGCGGGTGGATCACAAGGTCAAGAGATCAAGACCATCCTGGTCAACATGGTGAAACCCCGTCTCTACTAAAACTACAAAAAATTAGCTGGGCATGGTGGCACGTGCCTGTAGTCCCAGCTACTCAGGA
>NW_016107504.1:3820027-3828348 GCF_001604975.1 Cebus imitator
CTGATGTCCTTTCTTCTGCTTGATTGATTTGGCTATTGATACTTGTGTATGGTTCATGAAGTTCTCATGCTATTTTTCAGCTCCATCAGGTCATTTATATTCTTTTCTAAACTGGTTATTCTAGTTAGCAATTCCTCTAACCTTTTTTCAAGGTTCTTAGCTTCTTTGCATTGGGTTAGAACATGCTCCTTCAGCGTGGAAGAGTTTGTTATTACCCACCTTCTGAAGCCTACTTCTATTAATTTGCCAAACTCATTCTCTGTCCAGTTTTGTTCCCTTGCTGGCGAGGAGTTCTGATCCTTTGGAGGAGAAGAGGCATTCTGATTTTTTGAATTTTCAGCCCTTTTGTGCTGGTTTCTTCTCATCTTCACGGATTTATCTAACTTTGGTCTTTGCTGTTGGTGACTTACGGATGGAGGTTTTGCATAGTTGTCCTTTTTGTTGATGTTGATGCTATTCCTTTCTGTTAATTATCCTTCTAACAGTTGGGGCACGTCTGCTGCAGGTCTGCTGGAGTTTGCTGTAGGTCCACTCCAGATGCTGTTTGCCTGGGTATCACCAGTGGAGGCTGCAGAACATCAAAGATTGCTGCCTATTCCTTCTTCTGGAAGCTTTGTCCCAGAGGGGCACCCAGAAGATGCCAGCTGGAGCTCTCCTGTATGAGGTGTCTTTTGGCCCCTGCTGGGAGGTGTCTTTCAGTCAGGAGACATGGGTGTCAGGGACCCACTTGAGGAGGGAGTATAACCCTTAGCAGAGCTAGAACACTGTGCTGGGAGATCCACTGCACAGAGCAGGCAGGCAGGGACTTTTAAGTCTGCTGAAGCTGCACCCACAGCCACCCCCTCCCCCAGGTGCTCTGTCCCAGGGAAGTGGCAGTTTTATCTATAAGCCCCTGACTGGGGCTACTGCCATTTTTTTTAGAGATGTCCTGCCCAGAGAGGAGGAATCTAGAGGCAGTCCATACTACATTGTTAAACATGGACTTTGAGACAGAAAGCACACTGCAACTAGAGACTTATGATACTATCTTGAGAGCAATTACTAAAGATTTTTAAAAAGTAAACCAGTGATACTTCCATCTTGTGGGTTATTGAATAGCTATTAAAAAGAATGAGGTAGGTTTTTATGTGCTCAAATGGAAAGATATCAAAGATACACTATTGAGTAGAATTAGAAAATCGCAAAACAATATTTAGTAAGGTTTAATTTATATAGAAATATATATGTATCTGCATGTGTTCTTATATATAATTCACATTTATGTATATGCATAAAAAAAGGTCTATAGGGATATAAATCAAATTCTTTACATTGTTGCTATCCCTGGGAAAGGGGAAGTAAAATGTGTGGGGGATGCATGTGAAAATAGATTTTTACTTTTCACTTTTTGTAAAATTTGAATTTTTCACAAGTATATATTACTTTAAAAAAACTAAAAGCCCCTTATAACATTTGCTGTTATCATCCCCAGGCCTGAACTGTTAAATGAGCAAAAGAAGTTTAGTGATAAGACCTCGCTGGCCTTAAGAAAATAAAAAGAAAGTAACAACAATAAAAGTTGTCATTTGTCCAACAATTAATCTTGAGTTAGATATTTCACAGGAATTATCTAATGCATGCCTTGTAATAACCCTGAAAAGTAGGTTCTGTACCCTATTAGGAAGATAAAACTAACGCTCAGCGAGATTAATTCGTCAGAGGCCACATAGTTGGTCTCTTAGCCTGTTGAGTCTGCCATATCAAGAATACCACAGACTGAGTGGCTTAAACAACAAACATTTATTTCTCACAGTTTTGGAGGCTGAGGAGTCCAACACTGAGATTAGGGTGCCAGTGTAGTCAGTGTGGTGCAGGCCTTCTTCCTGTTTTCCTCACATGGCAAACTCAATTACCTCCCCAACCTAATAGCCTCTCAAAGGTCTAACCTCCAAACACTTCCACATTGGAGATTAGGGCCTTAACATATGAATTTTGAGGGGTTACAAAATTCAGTCCATTTGTATTTTTATACCAAATTCAGCTGGTAAAAGCAGCTGGGCAGGAATTTCCACCTGGATTTATCTGGCTTTTATACCCATATTGTTATTACTGAACAATATAACCTAATTCCAAGTACGTAAATGGAGTTTATGATAGTGTCAGGGACAATTTTAAGTATTTTTATACTGTCCTAAGTACTTTTTGTAAACAATAATTCGTTTATTCCTCACAACAATTATATGAGTTAGGTATTATTATAATTATTGTTTTATCATCTTAATTTTTCAAAATGAGGAAACTGAGATGCATACACATTACTTGCCAAATGTGTAAGTGGCAAAGCAAGGATATGAATGATTCCAGCAGTCTTATCATACATGCCACTGCATCTTTAGGGATCATGTATAAGAGCGTCCTGTATGTGTCCCCCAGTTTCCGTTCTCCCATCAAGGAGATTAAAGAAAAGATGACATATACTGACAGAACTCAGACTTAATCAAGCTAAATAAAGTCATGGCTCAACAAAAGCCTACCATCTTATGTTTTACAAATGAATTCTTAAGTATCTGTACAATTCTCAGTAGGCTATCTTTCAAAAACACTGCCATCTGAAGTGAAATGTTCCCAGTTTGAAATCCAGAATAAGGTATAGGTCTGTCCCTTAAGGCATTCTCATCCTGTTTTGAGAATATGAAACAGAAGAATTGTGTCATACCAGAAGAGAGAAAATAAAAGTGGGCCTGAGGTTTCCATCATTGGTGAGGGGCTTCTAGTTTCAAATAAAGTTCACCTTACTCCTCAACTTGATAAAACGCACCTATAGAGACATGACAGATAGCATCTTACTTAATGGTAAAAGACTAAAACTCTTCTGCTAAGATCAGGAACAAGAGGAAGATGTTCACTCACCCCACTTCTACCTAACACTGTACTGGAAGTTCTTAACAGGGCAATTAGGGAAGAAAAACAAATAATAGACCTCCAGCTTGGAAATGAAGAATTCAAATGATCTCTATTTGAAGATAGCTTGATCTTATACATAGAGAACCCTAAAGAATCCACAAAATAACTATTATAGTAAATAAAAGAGTTCAGCAAAGTTGCAGGAGAAATATGCAAAAATCAGTTGTGTTTCTACACAGTAGCAATGAACAATCTGAAAACGAAATTAAGAAAATGATTTCAGGCTGGGCATGGTGGCTCATTCCTGTAATCCCAATACTCTGGGAGGCTGAGGTAGGATGGTTGCTTGAGCCCAGGAGTTTGAGAATAGTCTGAGCAGCATAGTGAGACCCCCATCTCTACAAATAATAATAATAAAAAAAGTTAGCCAGGCGTGGTGACACACACCCTGTGGTCCCAGCTACTTGGGAGGTTGAGGCAGGAGGATAACTTGAGCCTGGGTAGTTAAGACTGCAGGGAATCATAATCACAATACTATACTCCAGCCTGGGCAACAGAATGAGACTCTGTCAAAAAAAAAAAAAAAAGCAAGAAAGAAAAGAATTTCATTGCATCAAAAGAATAAAATAGGAATAAATTTATCCAAGAAAGTGTAGGAATGTACACTGAAGACTATGAAACATTTTTGAAGGAGGTGGAAGAAAACATAAGTAAATGGAAAGAAATTCCATGTTCATGGTGTGCAGGAGACAATATTCTTAAGATAGCAATACTACTCTAACCAATCTATAGATTCAACACAATCCTTATCAAAATCCCAGTGGCTTCTTTGCAAAAATTGACATGATGATCTTAAAATTTATATGGAAATGCAAGGGCTCCAAAATAGCCAAAACAATCTTTAAAAAGACAGTAGTTGGAGGATGCATACTTTCCAATTGTAAAATTCACTACAAAGCTACAGCAATCATTATGGTACTGGCATAAGGATAGACATATAGGTCATTGGAATGGAATGATGGGTCCAGAGATAAACTCCTACGTTTATGTTTGATAGATTTTCATAAAGGGCACCCAGACATTTGAATGAGGAAAAGAGAGTATTTTTAACAAATAGTGCTGAGACAACTGGATCTTCACATACAAAAGAATGAGGTGTGACCCCTTCCTCACATTATATACAAAATTAACTCAAAATGGAGCAAAGATCCAAATGTAAGTGCTAAAATTATAGCACTATTGAGAGGAAACATAAGTGTAAATCTTCATAGCTTTGAATTAGGCAATACTTTCTTAAACAGGACAGCAGAAAGCATAAGCAATAAGAGAAAAACATGATAAACTGACTAAATCATAATTTAAAACTTTAATGAATCAAAGGAAATGAAAATACAACCCAGAAAGTAAGATGTGAAAGTGTTTGCAAACCATGTTTGATAAGCACTTGTATCCAGAATATATCATTCTTTTTTTTGTTGTTTGTTTTGTTTTTATTGCATTTTAGGTTTGGGGGTACATGTGAAGAACATGCAAGATTGTTGCATAGGTACACACGTGGCAGTGTGATTTGCTGCCTTCCTCCCCATCACCTATATCTGGCATTTCACCCCACGCTGTCCCTCCGCAACTCCCCACCCCCGCTGTCCCTCCACTATTTCCCCCCAACAGACCCCAGTATGCAGTGCTCCCCTCCCTGTGTCCATGTGTTCTCATTGTTCAACACCCGCCTATGAGTGAGAACATGCAGTGTCTGATTTTCTGCTCTTGTGTCAGTTTGCTGAGAATGATGGTTTCCAGGTTCATCCATGTCCCTACAAAGGACACGAACTCATCATTTTTGATGGCTGCATAATATTCATAATATATCATTCTTACAACTCAATAAAAAAAGACAACCCAATTTAAAAACAGGCAAGGCAAAAGATCTGAATGTACATTTCTACAAAGAAGATATACAAACGGTCAATAAGCACAAGAAAAAGATGTTCACCATAACTGTTAGAAAAATGCAAACCCAAACCACCGTGAGATACCCCTTTATACCCTCTAGGGTGGCCATAATTTTTTTAAAAGAGATAATAACAAGTGATGAGGTGAAAATGGAACCTAAAGGGAATATAAAGTGGTACAGCCTCTGAAGAAGATTGTCTGGCATTTTCTTAAAAAGTTAAACATTACCATATTACCCATAAATTCTACTACTAGGTATATACTCAAGAGAAATGAAAATACATGTTCACACAAAGACTTGGATATGAATGTTCATGGCTACATTATAGCCAAAAAGTGGAAACAACTCCAATATCCATCAACTGATGAATGGATAAACAAATGGTGGTATATCCATACAATGGAAATGAATGGAATACTGATACATTCTGCAACATATAATGCACCTTGAAAATATTATACTAAATGAAGGAAACTAGTCACAAAACCCACATATTACATGAGTCTATGCCTAAGATATGTTTAGAATAAGCAAATCTATATTGGCAGAAAGTAGTTTGGTGGTGCCTTAGGGATGAGGTGGAGAGACGGTTTGCCAGGTAATGGGAGTGACTGCTGATGGGCATGGAGTTTATTTCTGGGGTGATGATAATGTTCTAAATTAGTTACAGTGATGTTTGCACAACTCTTTGAATATACTAAAAACAATTTAATTGAACAATTGAAATAGAGAGAGTATATGGCATGAGAATTATGTCTCAATAAAGCCGCTATAAAAATTTCACCTTAAGTTTTCGTGCAGCTGCCAAGTGTGATTAGAAGCAGTGGCACAATTAATAAGAAGTTACCATAGATAGATATCACATAAATTAATTAATCTAACAAATATTTATTGAACATGCTCTATGTTAGCCACTGGGAATCAAACAGAGAAGGTGGAAAAAAAAAGTGCCACCATGAAGCTTACATTCTGGTAGATAGAAATAATAACAAAAGCTTATAGCATTCATTAATCACTTACCACAATGCCACACATTGTTGTAAAACTTTTATATGTCTTCTAATTTAGTCTTGGTAGGTTATATTTTTCTAGGAATTCATCCATTTGTTCTAGGTTATCCAATTTGTTTGCGTATAGTTGTTCACAGTAGTATCTTATGACCCTTTGTATTTCTGTGGTATTGGTTGTAATGTCTCCTCTTTCAATTCTGATCTTGTTTGTTTGAGTCTTCTCTCTTTTTTTCTTTGTTAGTCTGGCTAAGAGCTTGTTGATTTTGTTTATCTTTCTAAAAAACCAACTTTCAGTTTTGTTAATGTTTTCTAGTATTTTTAGTCTCTATTTTGTTTATTTCTGCTTTAATCTTTGTTATTTCCTTCTTTCCTTCTGCTGTTTGGTCTTACTTTGATCTTCTTTTTCTAACTCCTTGAGGTGTGACATTAGATTGTTTATTTAAAAGCTTTCTTCTATTATTATGCAGGCATTTATTGCTATAAACTTCCCTCCTATGACTACTTTTGCTGTATCCCATAAGTTTTGAAATCTTGTGTTTCCATTCTTGTTTATCTCAAGACATTTCAAATTTTCCTTTTGAATTTCTTCTTTGACTCATTGATTGTACAGGAACATATTGTTTAATTTCCACATATTTATGAGTTTTCAAGGTTCCTCCTATTATTGATTTCTACTTTCATGCCATTGTGGTCAGAAAAAATAATATAATTTCAATCTTAAATTTGTAAAGACATGTTTTGTGGCCTAACACAATCTACCCTGGAGAGTGTTCCATGTGTACTTGAGAATGATAGAAAACCCTAAAGACCCTACCAAAGTCTGTTAGAACTGATGAACAAATTCAGTAAAGTTGCAGGTTGCAAAATATGCAAAAATTAGTGTGCTTCTATATACTAACAATGAACTATCTAAAAAAGAAACTAAGAAAATTCCATTTATAGTAGCATTAAAAAATAAAATATTTAGAAGTAACTTGAACCAAGTAGGTGAAATATCTGTATAGTAAAAACTATAAAACACTGATGAAAGAAATTGAAGAAAACACAAATATATGGAAAGATATCCCATGCTCATGGATTAGAATAATTAGCACTGTTAAAATTTCCATACCACCCAGAGTGATCTACAGATTTAATGAAATTCCTGTCAAAATTCCAATGTCATTTTTTACAGAAATAACAACCTAAAATTCATGTGGAACCAGAAAAGACTCTGAATAGCCAAAGCAACTTTGAATAAAAACAAGGCTGGAGGTATCAGATTCCCTGATTTCAACATACACTCAGCCCTCTGTACCCATGGGTTTTGCACCTGTGGATTTGACCAACTGTGGATCAAAAATATTCCCAAAAAAGCATATGTGCTGTACATGTACAGACTTTTTTCTTGTTATTATTCCCTTTAAACAATATAGTATAAGAACTCTTTACATAGCATTTACATTGCATTAGGTATTAAAAATAATCTAGAGATGATTTAAAGTATACAGGAGGATGTGCATAGGTTACATATAAATACAGTGCCACTTTGTATCAGGAAGTTGAGCATTTGTGGATTTTATTATCTGTGGGACATTTTGGAATCAATCACTTATGGATACCGAAAGACAGCTGTATATTAAATAAAGCTATTGTCATCAGCATGATACTGTCATAAAGACAGACATATTGACCAATGGAACATAACAGAAAGCCTAGAAATAAACCCAAGTATTTATGATCAATTGACTTTGAACAAAGGTGCCAAGACTGTACAATGGGGAAAGGAGTTGAGTCTTTTCAGTAAATGGTGTTGAGAAAACCAACACGCAGAGGAATGAAACTGGACCCCTATCTCTTACGAACTCAAACTGGATAAACTTCAACATAAGACCTGAAACTGTAAAGCTACTAGAAGAAAATAGGGAAAAAGATCCACAACATTGGTCTGGGCTATGATTTATCAGCAGCAACAAGAAGCAGAGGCAACAAAGGCACAGACATAGGTGACAAAAGCAACATTAGACAAATGAGACTGCATCAAACTAAAAAGCTTTTGCACAGCAAACGCAACAGTTAACAGAGTGAAGAGAAAACTCACAGATTGGTAAAAATATTGGGAGATATACATCTGACAAGGGGCTAATATCCAAAATACGTAAGGAAATCAAACAATTTAATTGCAAGAAAACAACCTGATTAAAAAATAGGCAGGGTAGGAGTTTAAGACCAGCCTGGGCAACAAAGCAAGACCCCTGTCTCTACACATTTTTTTTTTTTAATTAGCAAGATGTGGTGATGCATGACTATAGTCCTAGCTACTCAGGTTGCTGAGGTGGGAGGATCACCTGAGCCTGGAGGCTAGAGGTTGCAATGAGCTGTAATTGTGCCACCGCACTTCAACCTGGGCAACAGAGCAAAACCTTGTCTCTAAATATTTTTTAAAAATTTAAAAATATGGGCAAAGGATTTGGACAGACATTTCTTTTTTTTTTTTT
>NW_016107504.1:3828513-3839843 GCF_001604975.1 Cebus imitator
ACCATGTTGACCAGGATGGTCTCGATCTCTTGACCTCGTGATCCACCCGCCGCGGCCTCCCAAAGTGCTGGGATTACAGGCTTGAGCCACCGCGCCCGGCCTGACAGACATTTCTTAAAAGATGTGACTTGCTGACAGATATGTGAAAAAATGCTCAACATCTATAGTCATCAGGGAAATACAAATTAAAACCACAATGAGGTATCATCTGTTAAAATGACCATTATCAAAAAGATAAGTGATAAGTGTTGGTGAGAATATGGTGAAAAGGGAACACTTGCACACTGTTGGTTGGAAGGTGAATTAGTATAACCATTTGGAAAATAGTATAAAGGTTCTTCAAAAAACTAAAAATAGAATTACCGTATGATACAGCAATGTCACTTCTGGATATAAATCCAAAGGAATTAAAATCAGTATGTCAGAGATATCTGCACTCCCATGTTCATTTTAGTATTATTCACAATAGCCAAGATGTGGAAGCAACCCAAGTGTCCATCAACAGATGAATGGATAAAGAAAATGTGGCACCTATACACAATGGAATACTATATGGCCTTAAAACAGAAGAAAATTCTATCATTCAAAACAATGTGGATGGAACTAGAAGATACTATGCTAAGTGAAATAAGCCAAGCACAGGGAGACAAATATTGTGTGATCGCCTATGTGAAATCTTAAAATGTGGAGCTCATAGAAACCAAGAACAGAAAGGTGGTTACCAGAGGTTAGTGGGGAGGAGGAGAGTTGGGGAAAGGGAAGATGTTGATTAAATTATGTAAAGTTTCAGTGAGACTGGAGGAATAACTTTTTTTTTTTGAGATCAGGTTCCCCTCTGTCGCCCGTAAGATTAGGGGCTCAATAATAGTAGAAATTTATCAAGTGCTTACTATGTTCCAGGCTCTGGGATCAGCATTTTATTTTATTTTTATTTTATTTTATTTTAAGACAGAGTCTCACTCTCTCTGTCACCCATGGTAGAGTGCAGTGGCACGATCTCAACTCACTGCAACCTCTGCCTCCTGGGTTCAAGCGAGTCTTCTGCCATAGCCTCTGGAGTAGCTAGGATTACAGGCATATGCCACCACATCCAGCTGATTTTCATATTTTTTTAGTGGATTCGGGATTTCACCATGTTGGCCAGGCTGGTCTCAAACTCCTGACCTCAGGTGATCCACCTGCCTTGGCCTCCCAAAGTCCTGGGGTTACAGGTGCCAGCCACCCCGCCTGGCCAACTGGAGGAATAACTTTTAGTGATGTGTTGCACTGCATGGTAACCACAGCTAATAATAATATATTGTATATTTCAAAATTGCCAAAAGAATAGCTTTTTAATGTTCTTCCCTCAAAAGAATGATAAATTAGTGAGGTAATAGATATGTTCATTAGCTTGATTGAATCTTTCTATAATTTACACATAGATCAAAACATCACATTGTACCTCATGTATATATACCATTAACATTTGTCAATTAGAAATAATTTTGAAATGAAAAATAATATTTTATATGTATTATATTTAACTTCCACATCAACCTTATGACATATAATATTATTATTCTCATTTTACAGATGAAATAACTAAAGCTCAGAGAAGTGAAATTACTTGCCTGAGGTTACATAGCTAGCAAGAGAGTAGAAGGAAAATGGAATCACTTCTCCCTGATTTTCAAGTCTGTGTACCTAACTACTACCTTATAAATTTTGCATTCTTATGTTAAAATATTGAAATGAGTAGCTCAATGAATTTAGCATCTATTTTTAAGTATTTTTAAGAATTACTTTTCAAAATTGTTTGAGACTTTGGCTATAAATCATTAGTCTGAATTTTGCAAATAGAAAAATGAGAATTGAGTATACGTTACCATAGATCTATTAGTATAGATCACACATATACATGAAATTTAACACTATTTTTGAAAGATTTAAATGAAAATTTATTTAAAATTTTAGATAATACATGGGAAAATCAAGTATTTGGTGGACCTCCAAAGTAATATAGGAACATCTAATATGTTTCATAGAAAATATTGAGTTATATATATATATATATGTATATATGTATGTATATATGTATATATGTATATATATATATATAATCAGAAAAGAAAAATAACAACTTCATAAATCTTATAAATTGTACCTTTTTACACTTTTCAAAATTATTTCAACTTTTATTTGATTAGAACCATTTGAGAGACTGATTCCTCGATATGAAATGCAAGCACACTCATTAGTGATCATGATCAAGGCCAAGTGGCCAAACAGTTTCTGCCAGCAAACGATTAGCTTTGATGACAGATGTGTAAACCAAAAATAATTAAATTATTTGGTAATGATTCTTCCTTGCTGTAGACATTAAATAATAGATCTTTAGGCATGAAATGTATTTAATCCAGTTAGTAGATATTGTTACATTTTCAAAGCTGGATGAATCTTATATTCTCACTGAGTACAGTTCTCCAACTGATGTGTCAAGGATGATGCTTGTATAGCTATAGGAGGGAAATCCTCTGTGATTAATACATGGATGCATGGAGGAGAAAATACTATACTCTTCCCTGTGGGTGCAGGGCATGTTTCTATACATCCATATTGTGTGGGAGGCAGAATGGTTATACTTTCCCTTCTTGGATTTCTTCTCAAGGCAAGACCCTGACGTCATCCTCCAAATGCATGCTCCAGTTCTCTCACAGCAAGAGTGCTTACGAGACTCGCTTGGATAACTTTTGCAAAATATACTTGCCTGGGCCTCTGCCTCCCCATTGGAGATTTGTTTCATGAGGAGTATCATTTCTAGGGTAAAAGCAAGGATTTTGAAAAAAAAATTGTTGTTGCCATTTTATAAGAAGAATTACATTTAATGAAATTAAAAATAAAAATAAGTGACTTTGATGTTCACCCTAGGCTAAGAGGACCTCTGCTGTCTTTGAGGCATTCACAGACATACAGAAATCTGAAGCATACTTAGAGTTGCTGGCTCTTTCTCTGTAACTCTTTTGAACTGGGCACAAACCTCAAATGGAGTGTAAAATGCAGAGTGTTGTCAACTTATCACTCCAAGAATATTTTTTTTGCACCTTTTTAGTTTGGAAGGGTCAAATTGAGATGACAGAGGAACAGTGGATGGGAGCTATAGTGCTATTAAATTACATTCTACAGTTGGGAAAATCGAGACTCATAATCCTAGGAATTATTAATGATAAGAGCTCACACTTTCAGAGTGCGTACCACATGCCAGGCCCTATACTGAACGCATCATGTCCGTTTTCTCATTTGATCCTGACAACCACCTGTGAGGCCTCATTTTATAGACAAGCAAGCTGAGGCTCAGACCTTGGATTTGTCCAAGGTCACCCAGTTGGTCATTTACAGAGCCCTGATTCAAATTCTTTTTTGCTTGATTACAAAGTCAGTGCTCAAAAAGATTAGATTATACTGTCTGTATTTGGTTCTGGGAGCTTATGGAATTCACTCCTATCTGTTCTCACAAGAAACTCTATTGGGTTTTGAAAAAGGCTAAGGAATTGAAAAGAAACTTTGTAGGCTGGGAAACATAGTGTCCTTTGAGCAGTTAGATAGGCTAACCTCGGAGGACTGGGCTCTGGAATGTAGAAAGGAGACGTGCCCACTGGAGAGCAAGTCAGAACTTCCGTGAGCCCTGCTCCAGGTCCCAGGATAAAGTGCCAGCCATGAGGATTGGAGTACTGCCTGGTAAGGAAGAGATCATTGTTTCATCTAATACTTTCTTCTATAATGTTCTATGTGCTAGGCACTGGTCTGCACTGCTCTAAGCACTTTATAAATATTAACTTCTTTACATTTTATGACACCTCCCTGGAAATAGACATTATTATTGCCCCCATAATATGTATGGGTAAACTGAAGTTCAGAGATGTTAAATAATTTGTCTAAAGTCACATAGCTGGTTAAGTGCCAGAGCCAGGATTTGAACCTAGGCAGTCTGCATCTAGTGGCTGTGTTATTACTGCTTCACAATCAAGAAACTTCATTTTTCTTTCTTCTGTGTTTATCATCCTTTCTCAATAACTCCTGGGCAAGTCTACTTTGCTAGAAAATTTCCCTTATCCCTTTGGCTTTTTTTTTTTTTTCATCTATGAATCCTGTAACGTTTCCTGCAGCTTCTTTGAGCTCATTCTTTATCCTCCACACTGCCTCCTTTGGCATTACTCATGAACGACATACTCTTTCCATCTGCCAAATATTTTTTCCATAAATTATCCCATCTCAACTTGGGAAGTCACAATGGGAAGTATTGTTCCTATTTTGTGAATGAGACAACTAAGTCAAGCAAATTTCCTGAAGTCCCACACAACCGTCTATTGGCAAACTGGACTAGAATCCGGATTTTCTGCTTCTGAATCCAATGTTCTTGTCCATTGCGCCATCTGATAGAATTTAATTATCTGTTCATTCATTAATCTATTTGTTTACTCTTAAATAAATAAATAAATTTGTAAATAAATACTGAATGCCTTACTGTATGCTAAGACACTGGGTGCAAAAGTAGGTATAAAAATCATTGCTCTTAAGCAACAGACAACATAACGAGATAAGGTCTCACCATAAACAACTGAATAGCAGCAAATATACTAAGTGCCAAATGAGTGGTCTGGTCACATCATACAATAATTTTGAGGTTGGATATATAGCATCAAAGATTGCTTTATCAGAAAGGTGAGACTTGCACTTGGCCTAGAAGGGTACTTAGAACTTAGAGAAGAGAATGGAGCAGCGCTTTCCAAGCTGTGGGATTGGAGTGCATTAAGGCAGTCCTTCATAACCTTTACTGTTTCATGGCACACAGAGAAAATCATAGTATTTGTAAAGCACACTAGGGTGAATGGAGGAAGCAGTTTGACATCCAGAGGTAAACATCCTAGGAGTTTCAACAGCACTGCCTCTGGGCTCAGTTTAGGACAGAGGGGAAATCTCATAGCCTCAGACACTTGCAGTATGCTTGGGAAGGTCTGCACTAGGTATTGGGCACACTGTGGTCATTGTGGGTATAAGGACCACTGACAAGGCCACAGGGATGAAATGAAGGGGATTTCTAGAAAAGCCATAGTAGATACCATTGGAAAGAAAAGTTATGGCCAAATGATGAAGGGTTTTTGAATTTTATTCTGCAGACCTGCAGAATAGATAGGCAAAATATAGATAGCACTGTTTTAGAAAGATTCCCCTGGTTTCCATATGGAAGATTAACCAGAGGGAAGAAGAGTAGTCAAGAGGCTATTATCATTGTCCAGGTGGGAGGTGATATTATCTTGAACTAGACTGATAGTAATAGAGGCAGAGAATTGTGGGCAGAATTGAGTTATATTTTGGAGGTAAAAATGTCAGGGTTTGGTAATGGAGAGTTTACGAAAGGGAGGTGATGCGGATTTAAAATTTTCAACTTTGAGCAAACGCCTATGAATAGTGATGCCATTCTCTAAGATAGGGAGCCCAGGAGAAGTAGAAAAATTTTTTTGGAGGGGAGGGACAAATGAGATGACGAGTTTCAAGTTGACATTTGGAGGCAAGTAAATCAGTTAGGAGGCTATTATAAAAGCCAGGTAAGACAAGGTGGATTCCTGGACTAGAATGGTAGCAGTGGGAATGGAAGGAAAATGCTGAGTTGAGAGACATTATATAGGAAGAATTGGTAGGATTTTGTCATGGACTAATTTCTGGAGTTGAAAAGTAGAGGAAGGCTTAAAAGCCTAAGATCTCTTCTGTCCCTTATCTTCTTAGTGATGCTCTCATCTTCATGGCTTAATATACTATCTATTTGCTAATGAGTTACAAATTTGTATCTCCATACTTTTATGCCCAACTGCCTGCTGGACATATCAACTTGCATGCCTAATAGGTATCTCAAACTTACCATGTTCAAAACTGCCCCTGCCCACAACCTCCAACAAAACCTGCTGCACTCACCACCTCACTAAATACCAATTTTATTTTTCCAGTTGCTCAAGCAGAAGATCTAGGAATCAATCTTGATTTTTCTTTCATATCCTACATTTATTTGATCAGCAAATTTTATTGGTTCTACCTTCAGAATATATCTAGAATCTGAGCAGTTTTTCATTGCTACTATCCTGGTTTATGGCACAGTGATCTGCTCCCTGGATTATATTGCACTAGCCTCCCAATTGTTATCCTTGCTTCTGTTTTTGCCACCATCACTCAAGTCTATTATTCTCTCACTGTTTTTTGGAACCAGTCTAAGTTTATTACGTGAAAGTCAGATCATGTCACACCTCTGCTCAAAACTTCTCCAATGGCTTCCCATCTGACACTCAGTAACAACAAAACTCCTTACAATGGCCCACAATGTTGTATACAACCCAGATACTGACATACTCATGTCCTTCAGGTGTTGGATCAAATATCCTCTACTTGGTAGAATCTTCTCTGACTACCATGTTTAGTATTGCAAGTGCCTTCTCGCCATTCCCTATCTGCCTTCTATGTTTTATTTCTTTATTCTTTGAATACTACTGGCTGTTATGTGTTTATCTATTTATTTGTTTATCATCTATCTCCTTCTGCTAGAACAGGGGCTGGAAAACTTTCTGTAAGGAGCCAGATAATAAATATTTTAGGCTTTGTGGGCCACATAGTCTTTAACACAACTACCTATCTCCAACACTGTTATACACAAGCTGCCATAGATGAGCATGGCTGTGTTCTAATAAAACAATATTTACCAAAACAGGGGCTGGCTAGATTAGCCACATGGGCCATAGTGTACTGACCCCTGCTGGAATGTAAATTCCAGGAGGGCAAGGACTTTTGTTTACTTCTATATCTCCAACATCTAGAATAGTACCTGACACATAGTAGGCACATGATATATTTTACTGAATGAATGAATCAGTGGGAGATTGGAGGGCGATGGAATAAAATATATATAAAACAGAGCCATTTGCAGAATCTTCAGCAAAATCTAGCTTTGGTTAGGTTTGCAGCATATCAATTTTCTTTCCTTCTTCTCCCTACACTAATACTTAAGCTTGTCATATAAAGTAAAAGTTGTTTTCATCGACTGTGCAACTCTCTTGATGTGTGAAGTTTCATCTGACTTCCTTTAATGTTGTCATTTGTCTATTTAATCCTCCTGACTCAGACTTCCTCTGATAACAAAACTCAAGTACTCTGTACTAAGACCAGAATGCTGAAATCAGTATTTTTAATTAATTTGAAACAACTGCCAGCAGTAGCTTCTATTGACATCTCTACACTTTTTAACGCATAATCATATTCTGAAGTACTCTCAGAAGTGAGGCAACCGTTGCTGTTATGATATGAGATGATACTTTCCTTCCATGCATTCAGTGTGAATTGTTTGTTTTGAAAAACTTCAGCTTTCCTGTATTCCTAATGGTAAGGCTCACATGGTAGGAAATATGATAAATGAAGTATTTATCAGTTCTTACTGACTATTCTTTCTTACTTTCCTGTATCTCTTACAGGCACTGAAGTTATCCTATAGTTATATGCCTTCCTATTGAAAATGCACATTCACTCATTCATTATTTCATATAGTCTTCTACACATTGCTAACATTTACCAAATATTCACTATGTATGTAGTATCGTGCTGGGGGCTTAATATATATACATATATGTATCTATCTATCTATATAGATATATAATATACATATATATATATAAAAATTCATTTAACTCTTATAAAACACCTAAGTGATAGATACTATCATCTGAGGTACCAAAGGCTGAAGTAATTTGCTCAAGGCCCCACAACCAGCAGAAAAGGAAGCTAGCATTTCAACCAAGGTTTGCTTAAATCCAGAGCCAAGATTTATCCTTTGTTTTTCATGACCTCAACGAATATTCACCATATGCCATGCAGCACACTAGGCAGTACCTCAAAGATGAATAGGGCATGATCTCCCTGGCCTTCCAGAGGTAACACTAGTTGGTGATATATCAGTGGCAATGGAGTGTCAGATACAGAAACTAAGGAATTTTCTGTTTACAAAAAGGTAGGTGAGAAAGCGGACACAGCACTATGAATTTGTGGAGTTCTGAAAAATGGACAGAGGGTTACAGACTGAAACAGAATAGGGCCCCCAACTCTAGAATTAAGGTCAACCGATAGGGTAGAAACATGCCACTCTCAGGGGCTTAAGCTGACAAAGAAATTGCCTACTGTAGAAATCAGATTGGCTGCCCACAGGAAAGTATTTACTGATAGATAAGGGACCTCCCTATGTGTCATTAAGAAGTAATGGTCTAAAATGTAATCAGTGTAAAACATTACTGTAGCCTTGGAAATGTTATGGCTGGGAAAGTCCATAATAACTAAGAAGGGGTTCATGATATTGCGACATGTACAAACAAGTTATTTGACCATTATAGGGAAAAAAAATAAAAATAATTAGAAAGAGAAGTTGCTTTTCTTACTCTGTGCCCTGGCCTACTGATACATTTATTGGCTTTCTGATACTGTGATGGGTGGATGGATCAGACTGAATAAACTACATGTCTCCGTCTTCTTAGATCATCCCACACCATATACTATCTCTTCACTCATCAGTAACAGCAGTCACCATACAACAAGTGCCTACACTGAGCCAAACACTTTACATAAATTATCTTATTTAATCTTCAAAGCAACTCTATGATCTCGTAGAGTTCTAATATTAGTTCCATTTTCAAATGACAGAACTGAGGCTCAGAGAGGTTATGTGACTTAAGCCCATAAAATGAAATGAGTGGTATATTAGTTTCTTGTGACTGCCATAACAAATTGCCACAAACTTGGTGGCTTAAAACAGCAGAAATTTATACTCTCACAGTTCTGAAAGCCAGAAGTTCAAAATCAAGGTGTTGGCCAGGCCATGCTCCCTACGAAAGCTCTAGGGGAGATTCTGTTCCTTGTCTCTTCCTAGTGGTTCCAGGTATTGCTTGGCTTGTAGTAGCATCACTCCATTCCCTGCCTCTGTCTTCAGATGGGCTTCTCCCTTGTCTCTGTGCCCTGTCGCCTATAAGGACACTTATCATTGGATTTAGAGCCCACCTTAATCCAGAGTGATCTCATGTAGAGATCTTTATCTTACATACATCAGTCAAGAGTCGTATTCTAAATAAGTTCACATTTTGCGGTTCCAGTTGGATGTAACTTTTGAGGGTGGGGGACACAATTCAACCTGCTACATGTAGCCTAACTGGGACTCTAGCCTATCTGACTCCAAAATTGTAGCCCTTTCCACTAACTAAAGCAGGCTGCTCCCACCAAACAAAGCTTTTTGTCTTTACTTTGTTTCCTAAGTAGATTTCCTACTGAGATTTATCAAGGTGAATTAATAAATTGAGATTTTGGCTTCCAAAATATTGCCTTATAAATTTAGGTTGTATGAAATTTGTCCCCTAAAGCCTGATCAATCCCTGGTAAAACAGACAAAATTGAGTTTTGGAACCGACCAAAGTCCATTTAGAGTATAAGCATTCCACAGCCTACCAGCCATACTCATTTCTTTACTATATATGCAACCATAATCTAATGGGATAGCACAATATTCTGAGTCTACAGAAGAATGCCTAATCATCTAAGAGCTTACAGGGGGGAATTTTTGTGCACCTTAATATTATATTCCAAAAATATTTCTTGTAGTGCCTACCGTATTTGTTCCTGAGCCTCAGCTCCGTGCATCAAGCCACAGGGAAGGACATGTCTCTAGGAGTCCATTATCACATTAAGACAAGGATTCTGTAGAAAAATGGAAATCTAGAAAGAGTAGGGACTTCCTGTGCCTCTACATCAGTGTCTTTGCAGGGTAATTGCCATAGGTGACCAGTTGACACTGGCCTGCTCACACCTTAATTATGAAGAGAATATTCCCAGGGATGTGTTTCTCAGATTGTGGTCAGTTTGTGGGCTGCCTATTGTGGTGGTCCACTGAGTGACACCTGGGGATCTTGTTTAAAATGTCAGTTTCCTGGTCTTTATAGCAGACTTACTGAGTTAGGATATCTGAAGATAGGGTCAGGAGCCTGCATTTTAAAACAAGATTCTGGAATAATTCTGATAAACATTCAAGTTTGAGAACCATTACCTTCTGGTGAAATCAGGCTTCTATGACATTGAATCACAGATTAAACTCCAAATGTTCATTTGCAATTCCAGCCAATAATCACTTACCGTATTGCATTCTTGCAGCATGATCTGTATGCTTTAGTTCATGTGACAATATAATTTCATATGGCTTAATGTAAATAAAAGCAAAGGCAGTTATGGCAAGATTTCTTAATCTTGCTCTCCTGAGACAATTTACATAATAACTTTTGAGGAGAATGCAACAACCTCTAATATCTTAAATTGCTCTCTAAGTTTCCTTTTGGCTCCAACATTCTGATTCTATGAATGATCCTAGGGCTTCAAATCTGTTTGTACAGAACACATTGCTTGTTACAGACTAAACTTATTTTCGTTCTTCCAGGCAACAAGTTTCTGAAGAAAACTGGTTGTTCATGACCTTGCTGTGTGTTTTCTAATAACATACCTTCTCACAATATTATTGCAAAGAGTGAGTGAGGTGATATATGCAAAGTGCCAAATATAGTGCCTGACACAAGGAAGTGGTTAGTAAACATGAATGCTGTTTCCAGTGTATTGTGACAATACTATCTCTTGAATTATTGAAAATATAGGCCATGCACGGTGGCTCATGCCTGTAATCCCAGCACTTTGGGAGGCTAAGGCGGGCGGATCACCTGAGGTTGGGAGTTTGAGACCAGTCTTATTAACGTGGAGAAACCCCGTCTTTACTAAAAATACAAAAATTAGCCAGGCGTGGTGACGCATGCCTGTAATACCAGCTACTCAGGAGGCTGAGGCAGGAGAATCGCTTGAATCCAGGAGACAGAGGTTGCAGTGAGCCGAGATCATGCCATTGCACTCCAGCCTGGGCAACAAGAGCAAAACTCCGTCACACACACACACACACACACACACACACACACACACACGGGAACTAGATAGAACCCAAATCTCAGCGGACTGGCTTAGCTGCATAATAGTGAGATGGCCTGGGGAGGATATGTATTGGTTCCTGCCATGCATATTGTCTTGGAGAAAAGCTGCTGTGACACTGGCCCAATGAAGGTTTTGTCCTAAAAGTCAGCTTCCAATTCGCAACATGCTTCCTAAGCTAGCATTTCTCAAAATGTATTCCATGGAGTACATTTCTGAGAATGGATGTTGATAGTATTACATAAAGAGCTCCAAGAACAAGCAATGTTACAAACCACTTGATTAGTCAAATGTGGTTTCTTGGCTGCGAGAATATTCAG